>NC_057805.1:424669645-424686380 GCF_018294505.1 Triticum aestivum | reverse complement strand
GCCGGTGACTGCCAACCAGAGGTCTCACGACTTTGAATACCCACCGACCACTAATTTATTACCATTTCTGTCCTTCATATACACGCTGACGGGTGGGCCCTATGGTAATGTGCGCTGCTAAATGTGGACCGTTTGACTGGTCAATTGATCGTGTTATCAACAAATTATGGAGCTGTATGGTGAGCCAGTGACCGTATGATCACCCTAAAATGTACTCCTATTTTATTAACACAGTACAGACTCAAACTACCATTTCTTTCTTTCATATACGGGCTGAAAGGTGGGCCCCACGGTTACGCGCCCCGATGGTGCAACACTAGTTGCGCCGCGTGGAACGTTTGACTGGTCAATTGATTTTGTCATCAACAAAATACGGAGTTGTACGGGTGAGCCAGTGATCGTATAATCATGATATGTATTTGTTTAGCATGGTACAGACGCAAGGGCTCATATATACGTGCAAGCACTCACCGCTATAAGCGCACACACGCGAAGCCTACCCTTATGAGCACCTTCGAGAGAGTGGGCCAGCATATATGATCTTGAGATTTTACGAAGTCACCATAGGTGCCTCGTAGTCGAGTGGAATGTCTCCTCCCACTGAACGTACATCGCAGGAAAATACTGAAATTAACACAAGATAAATGCGAGCACCGGGACTTTAACCTTGGTGGGCTCGAGAAACCACTGTCCTCTAACCATCCAACCACATGTTGGTTAGCACGACAAAATGTATGTGGTGACCGTGATGAGCTTATTCTGAAGTCCAGTGACCATATCGTGCTTTCGCTTCAAATACAATGACCGTAAATGTCGTCAACAAAATACGGAGCACGCATCAAATGCAAAGTCCGTCAGTGTCATCAACAAAATATGGAGATGTATCGTGAGCTAGATACCGTTGTACTATTGTATATGCATATTTTCTTAGTGGCCGATTGCGTGTGTGGTGTGGTGGGCACATCATTTCTAGTTGTGGTGGGTCAACATGAAGACTCATGGGTCGGTTCCATCCTGCGCCACATATAGGTTGGACGAGATGTGTTATACGAAGACCCATGTGGAGGACTCGGCGTACAACACGAAGCTACCAGAGTCGCGGAGGACTCTATCCCCACTGGTGATAAGCCGACTATATATGATTTGTAACCCTAGGCCCTTAGTATGTTATACAAGCTTGGGGGCTAGTTCGTCGATAGTATACACACACGCACAATGCCTGGTATTCAGGTGTACTTTGTACACACCCCTATCACTAATATACAGTACCAGGAGTAGGCTCTTTCTTCAACTGCAAGGGTCCGATCCGAACTAGGGTAAAACTTTGCCTCGTATTACCATCCAGCCTAACAGCCAGGGATATCCTACCGAATGATATGATGAAATCATATCTGCCAACTACTAAGAGAGAGGTGTGTCGGGGGGCAATGTGTGCGAGAGAGGCCTAAAGATAATGTGCGTGCGGGAGACACGTAGGCATATATATGTGCGTATAGAGGGCTAGTAGAGACCATCATGTGTATATATGCATGTGAGAGAAATAGTGTTTTCCGACTGAGATTAGTGAAAAGAGTGGTACATAGTAGTCAGAAAGAGAGAGAGAGAGAGAAACAGAGAGAGCATGTGCGTGAGACACCCCGACACCCTGAGAGAGATTGTGAGCATGTGTGAAAGAGAAATGCCGATGCATATAAAGTGTGTGCACTTATGCGTTAGATAGAGAGATATATAACGCGTTTGTGAGAACAGGGCGAGGCATAGTGCATCTACGTGTAAAAGACGGTTCTACGCATTAAATTAAAATATAAATGGCATTATTATTTTTGGATGAGATCATGAATTTTGCAAATTGCGTATGGACGAAAATCGGTCTATCAGACACCCATACTCTATTGAATTCTAGCATGTGCATGTGTTTATTTCATATTATCGATCCATAGAGTGAGAGCGGTTTGAAATACAGGCAATGGATGCTTTTGCAATTCATATATAAACATTAATTAGTGCACTCCATGTTGTTAGTGTGAAGAACTTTATACATTTGTCACTTGCATGGATACATTCCAAATTGCTAGCTACGAAATAGAATACATGTCGAATTCAACATAAAGGGGGTTTCAAAGATTCGAATTCATAGGAAGTGCATTCATCTATTTGTACCCGAGATAATGGCATTTGTAAATCAGATGTAAAAGGGGGCATCAATCTTTGTTGTGAGTTTGAACATGCTATATATATTCATACGCATATCTAACTGTTTTTTTGCAACCAAGGAGATTATATCTGGAACCATGCATGAACTGAGGTAAGTTGCATATTTTTTTAATATATACTCGTGTACAATGTATATTCAAATGTACCCCCTCCATTCCAAAATAATCGTAGCTTTAGGATTTTCAAGAGTAAAGATTTGTGAAGTTTGAAAAATCCTGAAAATTAAATTCAAGAGAACCGAAAACGTTAATGCTTCTGCTCCCAAATATTGAACGAAGTGCCAAATAGGCCTCTGGTCACCCGAAACCGCGCGAGACTAATGTTTTGGTGGTAGGAAATTACTGTCCTGACTCTGGCCCATGTAGCCTATCGGCCCGATGTCCAAAGGTCTAAACCGGGGTAGGTTTGTAACTTCACCAAGACGCCAGTCTCAACCGCCTCCGAGAAGCATTCATGCGCCGTGGGCGCCTACCCATGCGCTCGGCCGAAATCTATCCTGCCCACATTTGGGACACCTGACATGACTATCCTACCCCCAACCCGCAATATGTCCGAAATTTTCGATGGGGGCAAAGTTTGTAACTTTCCCCAAATTTCAAACAAGCGCGTCTCAAACCGAAACATTGTTCCCCCTTAGTTCCCCGCCTCCCTCCGTTTCCCCATTCATACTCCGTGGGCGCGAAAACGCCCTCTCCACCAGCCGTGAAACCGCAGCCTCCTCCGTCCTCCACCCCATAGCGGCCAATCCACCGCCGCCCTCCTCCATCACGCCGGAGCCGGTACCCCGACGTCATCGTCCAACGCAACCGCAACCGCAATGCCCTCAAGGACTTAGCAGCTGAAGCCGAGGCAGAGCTGCCTCCACGACGCCGACGCCGACGTGCGCCGTACCAGAACCACTCCGACCACGCCGTCCTGCGCCTCACTGCTGCGGCTCCACCGTCGCAACCGTCCACCGCACCGGAGCTGTTCCCGCTACGCCGTCGTTCGCTGCCTCGGATCTGCTTCCCTGTCGCCGACAGACGGCCACCGCACCACACTCAACAACTTGGCCATGGGTTCGTCCAAGGCTGCACCGTCCTCCACAACTTCTGGTTTCCGGCGAACAACAAGAAGATCGTCGGAAAAACAGAAGGAGGACACAGCACTGCCAGCAGAAAGAGGTACTCCTCTTCCCTTATTCGTGCAAATCTTACGTCTCCGCTCACACCGTATTCATCCCACGAAAGAAACTAGTTCAGCGTTTCTTACTGCATCTTCTTCGTGATACTAAATGCACAAGGTTTCCTCCCTTTTACTATTTCACCTTTGCTAGAGGTCAGTAGCCCACCTGTATTTCGATTCAGGGTCAGTCGAACCGCAATTAAAAGAAGCAGCACCCGCTTAGGCGCGCGGAGCACCTAGTCCGCATGTTCCCCGAGGAAGCGGCGCATCGGTGTCTATCATAGGGGTGTGGGGCGCAGGAGCTGCTTGCGTCTGATCTGGAGGTCAGAGGGGCTTGAATGGATGGCCGGGGGGGCGGTGCGGTGAGGTCGAGGGGAGGGCACAGGCAGGGGAGGAATACTGGGCCGGTGGTCGCTAGTGTTTCGAGGAGGATCGTCAACACTGACTGGCTGGAGGTAGATGAAGGCGATCTACCCGTTCTTTGTACATCGGACGGTGCAGAAAAAATGGACTGACCTATTTGCTTTTAGTCGACTGTTATTTTCATAGAATCCTGTAGTAATTTAGTGTGCCATGCATGTTGTAGAGCTATCATATGTCTCCCGTCATTTATTTCTCACTGACCTGCTATCTGCTACCTTTACACTGTACTAATTGTGCACACACTTCACCCATACTCACACTATTGTTTTTTATGCATGGGTATTTCAGACTCTGACGCAGTGTTGATGAATGCAGAAAAGAAAAGACAGAAGTCGCTCCAGTGTAATTCGAAGATAAGCACTAAGCGTTTCAGCGCTCTAATGGGTGCAGTGTCAGCAGTTGGAGACAGTAAACGTAGCTCTGCAGTTGATGATCTCAATTGCCACACACAACCATCCCAGGTGCTTGCTTTAACTTCGCGCTTTCAAATCTGGTTGCATGTTGCATATGGTGTCTAGCTTGTATTGCTTCCAATTTGGTTAAATTGCATCTGCTTACTTTACACATTATACCTTTGATAATGACATGCCTTCCTGTTTTTGATACATACTACATGTGTCTATTAACCATGTTCGTACATCAAACTAATGCTCTTTTGTATCCCTCGTCAATTACTTATGATGAGACAGTCACCCGAGTGGGTTACTGTGAGACGCCCTACTCGTTTAAAGAGTGCAGTGTCATCCTCCCCACATGATTCTCAAGAAACAACATGGCTAAATGAAGATAGTCAACGTAGCTCTCTAGTTGATCACCGCAATTCCCCCACACCACCATCGTAGGTGCTTGCTCTTACTTGCCAGTGTGATATGTGGTTGCATGTTGCATATGGTGTCTACCTTGTAATGCTTCTAATTAGGGTAAATTGCATCTGCTTAGTTAACACATTATACCTATGAATATGACATGCCTTCTTGTTTTTGGTACATACTACGTCTTTCTATTAAGCATGTTCTTACATCAAACTACTTTTCTTGTGTATCCCTCATCAATGCTCCTAATTTGTTAAATTGCATCTCCTTAGCTTACACATTATACATGTGAATATGACACGCCTTCCTGTTTTTGGTACATACTACATCTGCCTATCACACCATGTTCTTACATGAAACTACTGTTCTTGTGTATCCTGCGTCTATCGCTTATGATGAGACAGTCACGCGCGTGGTTTAATATGACACGCAATACTCTTATAAAGAATGCAATTTCATCCTCTCCACATGATTCTCAAGAAATAGCAAGCGTAAATGAAGATATTGAACGTAGCTCTGTACCTGAAGACCGCACTTCCCCTACACCACCATCACAGGTGCTTGCTCTAACTTCGCAGTGTGATATGTGGTTGCATGTTGCATACGATGTCTAGCTTGTAATGCTTCTAATTAGGGTAAATTGCATCTGCTTAGTTTACACACTATACCTGTGAATATGACATGCCTTCCTATTTTTGGTACACACTACATCTATGTGTTAACCTTGTTCTTACATGAAACTACCTCTCTTCTGTATCCTGCATCAATCACTTACGATGAGTCACCTTTATTCGTTGCATATTGCATATTATTTCTAGCCGATTGCCATGTATTGCTTCTAATTTGGTCAAATACATTTGTTAGGGCACCCTTTTAATTTGGCAGAGTGATATTGGTTTCATCTTTCATATGGTTTCTAGCTTGCATCGATTCTAAGAAGTTCAAGCACCTTGTGCTTAGTTTACACTTTATACATCATACATGTCAATATGTCACGCCGTCCTATTTTTCATACATATTCCATCCTCCTATCATGCGGCTGCCTTACATGAAAGTAGTGTTCGTCAGTATCATGCATCAATGAGTTCTGAAGAGCAAATTTTATTCCTTTTTCTTGTGGGTTTGACTTGACAAGGCAAAATCAAGAAAGATGAAAGAAAAGAGTAAGGAAGGCGATGATGGTGGTCCTCTGCAGCAACGTAAATGGAGCATCTGTACTGATTCTCCTTGTACTGATAGTGCATTACAAGGTCCAAGTCTTCGCTCCCCTACTCCACCATCCAAGGTGCTTGCTCTAACTTGGCAGTGTGATATATGGTTGCATGTTGCATATGGTGTCTAGCTCGTATTGCTCCTAATTAGTGTAAACTGCATCTGCTTAGCTTACACATGATACATGTGAATATGACACGCTTTCCTGTTTTTGGTACATACTATATCTGTCTATCACACCATGTTCTTACATGAAACTACTCTTCTTGTGTATCCTGCATCAATCACTTATGATGGGAGACCTTTAAGTTGGCAGTGTGATATTGGTTTGCATCTTGAATATGATTTCTAGCATGTATGGCAGTTTGATAGTGGTTGCATCTTGCATTGATTTCTATGTTGTACTGCTTCTAATTTTTCGAATTGCCACTTATGACAAGACACTTTTAACTTGGCAGAGTAATATTTGGTTGCATCTTTCATATGGTGTCCAGCTTGCATTACTTCTATTTTCTTGAAAATCCTTCTGCTTAGTTTGCACATCGTAGCTGTGAATATGTCATGCCGTCCTGTTTTTCTTACATATTCCATCCTCATACGGTTGTCTTACATCAAAGTATTGCTTGTCTGTATCATGCATCAATGAGTTCTGAAGAGTGATTTTATTCTTTTGTGTTGTGGGTACAGCTTGACATGGCAAAGTCAAAAAAGAGCAAGGAAAATAATATAGTAGGGAGTGTTGTTACTCGTCGGGTGAAACGGAAAAGGTTCTGCCGTCAAGATTCTACTGGTACTTATAGTGCAGTAGAAGGTCCAAGTCCACCGGCTAAATCTACAAACACAGTATCACCTGCTCCACCAGCTGCAGCATCCGCTTCAACTGTACCAGCATCTCAACCAGTTACTCGTTCGTTTGCTCCGGAACTGGCCAGTTCCCAAGCTACCTTCACACCTAACACTACTTCAGAAGCACTGCTGACACAACAGGACATGGCAAGATCAGATGAACCTCATGAGCATCAACACCAAGACGGTACCTGACCGAGTCAAGTTGCAGTTGCATGCTCCTTTATATGTACTCTCATAGTTTTATGTACACTAACACTTTCCATATTCGTTGTTGAACTAGCACCACGGCGCAAGCGGAAACAGACATCAGGGATAATGCTTGACAGATTAACAAAATCTAAAGGAGGAAGAATGGAGATCCATTTTGAGGCAGGTTTAAAAAGGCCATGTGATGCTACAGTCAGCCAAGTTAGTATCAGAGGCAGCCGTTGCCGTTAGGTGTCATGCACGTATCCTCCCAACGTGGATCCAGTACAGGAATGAGAAAGACAATACCCAGTTTAACACCTTCCTTAACCATTTATCCGTAAGTAATGTTATTCATCGCAATTAGTAATATTGTCTTGCTCTGTCCCATACTTTCTAGCTTCCTCCTAATAAGACTCACATTCTTTTTTCAACAGATGAGGTTCAAGTTGGATCTGAAAGATGATGCAACTAAACAAGCATGCACTCATGTTTTTCATTCTGCTCTGCGACAGTATCGGTACCACCTTAGAAAATCTCACTTTGAAGGCAAGGCTAACAATGAAATCGCCCAAACATCTCCAGTGGAATATATTACAGATGAAGACTGGACAGCCCTCGTTAAACACTGGTCTGATCCAAAGTATCAGGTAGGCTATATGTATTTGATCAGACCACATATTGAACTTGTATTTATGTATGTGCCTTACAAGTGTATCTTCTTCTAGGCTAACTGTTTGAAGAACAAAACCAACCGTTCTAAAGTGAAATTCCAACAGACAACAGGATCTCGTAGCTATATTGCACACTGCGAGGCTCTTGTAAATAGCTGCTACTTCCTTCTTTTTTTGTGCCATATTATCGTATCTATATTGACTTGTTCCAAATACAGAGGAAAGCCCGTGCGGACCAAAAAGAACCTGAACCGAATGCAGTGCAAATCTTCAAAGATTGCCACACCAGCAAGATGAAGGGCATGAGCACACCAGTTCAAGCCGCTGTTGTAAGTCCTTACTCCTCCTGCCTTGAACTGATTGGTAGTGTGATGTGTTCATTTAACTACTTGGTTTGCAGCCAATGTCAGTTACTCTGTTCACTTTTATTCACAGTTGTCTTAACGTATCATTTCAACTTACATGGTTTAAAAGAGATGAAGGATATTCATTTGGTCTTGATCTGTAATCTAGTTGTTATGTTCGCGTGCGCATACAATGATAAAATAGCCTGTTTGTTTTATATCTGTTTGCCCATGATATGAGTGAAGTCATACTATGTTCATCCTACTTTAAACCATGTCTCTTTATCCTTAGATGTCAACGAATGTGAGGAAATAGACAATACAGTAGGCATGCTACATGGACATATGTTCGTGATTTTATTATGTAGTTGGCACTACAATACATGCTAATGTATTACAGTAGTTCACCAAAATAAGTTATGTATAAACGATTAACCTACTTTGTTTGTTTTTGTCTCATTAGTAACTTATCTGGTACACTAATCTACAAGTTCAAACTTTCAGGAAGCTATGGAACAAATGATTGAACAGCCACAACCACCTGAAGGTGATGAGGCTACTACAGGCACAATGTCACCTCTTGCTGCAGTGTGTCAGTATCTCTCCACTAACAGTGCAAAAAGCACCTTCCTGCGTAATTCTGGGTTGGTTGTCAAGGTAACCTCGTCCAAATCGCTTACTGAACAAAATCTTCCTGCTAGACAGAGTGATATATCTGTGCTCCAGACACAAGTCCAATCCCTAATGGACGTTGTTTCGAAAACAAGAATAGTGGTTGAGAAATGTCGTCAAGATATGAATGGTTTTGAAACCAGACTATCAGACATTCGCTTCGTTGTTCAAGAGCAATGGCGGAAAAAAGGTGGAGATCGTGCTGCTCCATCAGATTCTACAGCCTGAAACATTAGCACTCAGGTCAAATGATCTGTGCTTCTATACATCTGATGGTGCTTTTATCTAGAAGGACTGTAAACTTTATGCCAACAGGCCTTTTGTTGTATGGTTGGAATTTATTTTGTTGTGATACAACATTTATGATGCTGCCTCAGGCTGCAGTAATTACGACGCTATTTTTGTATAGTGTAGGTTTATCTTAGTAATGTATTCGGCCGAAAGCTTCGTAGGAGCCCAACATGCCAACATTCATCGGGCCCATTCCAATTGGGCTAAAACTGATTACGGGCCGAAATTGGCATGTAGCCCACTAAAAATATCTGGGCCTAAATCAGCATAAGCTTTCATATGTTTCTTGTAGGCCTGTGCCCATAGTGGGCCTTTAAGAGGCCTAAACATAATTTGGGCCCTCAGTAAAAAAAGGCTGTTTACAGGTGTAAATATCTCGAGCCCATAAAAAACATGGGCCTTTAATAGACCGAAATTGAGATTGGGCCCTGATTGTGCCAAATAACCCACTCACTACTAGAAAAAGGCTTACTAGTGGTGCTCCAGTTTTGCCTACTAATGGCGCACTACTGGTGCGCCACTAGCATCACGCCACTAGTAATTTTTACTAATGGCGCACCGCTGGTGCGCCATTAGTATCTGGTACTCTAATGGCGCACCGAGCAGTGCGCCATTAGTATAGGCCACGGTGCGCCATTAGTATGCCTCCCAGGGGGCCATATATACCCATGTGCTTTGCCATACTAATGGCGCACTGCAGTGTGATGCGCCATTAGTATCCTTCGGCATACTAATGGCACACTGCTGGGTGATGCGCCATTAGTACCCTCTGGCATACTAATGGCGCACTGCTCTGGGATGTGCCATTAGTATCCTTTGGCATACTAATGGCGCACGTTGGCGTGATGCGCCATTAGTATGTATATTAGGGATTATTATTATTTTCTTTTCTGATTTTTGCACAGATTACAAAATATATTATTGGACAGAAAATAAGCAGCAGGACACAGCAACAGCAGATTCATCGAATACAATAGAAGATTAGTCTCCGAATACAATTCATCATATTAGTCTCCGAATTCAAAAGACCGAACGAAGATAGAACATTACAAGTCTTGAGACCGCGAGTAGCGAGTTTGTCTTCACATTACAAGTCGATATCGATCATCTAAACTACCATCACATAGAAGAGAGATGCGGTCATCATGATGAGCATCATCGCGATGAAACTGGTCTTCATCCGGTTCCTCCAACGCTCCCTCCTCTCTCCCGCTAGATAGCGCACGTATCTAGATTCCGCCTCCGCCCTAGTGGTGTACCCTTTGTAACTGTTACCGCTGAAACGGTGAACCTGTCTCCGACACTCCTCCCAGTCGTCGTAGACTCCGGGAACCTTACCCTTGTCCACGACATACGACGGCATCTCTATGCACTAGCCAAACAACAGACAATACATAAGCAATATATAAGTATGCAACAAAAGGATCGGAAGAGAAAAGCAAGACATGCATAGCACGATTCATGGTCCTACTAACAAATAGCATCGATTACATCTAAGTTGAACGACTGTCCAAACCAAAGAGACATACAAGTTCACTACAGTTTAATTACAACATGAGCTAATGAATGTTTCAGAACTACACATAGCATCACAACTTTCGACTCGACTCATGGGACCGGAGCGTGGATGAAGCCGCCGTCTGTCGTGATGGTCATGAAGTCGCGGGCGTTGTCAGCCTGCATTTGTAGCGTTGTGTCTATCTCGCTGTTGGATGGTTGAAATTTGAGGTAGAACTGCCCCGAGGTACGAAGGACATCTTGATGGATGATTTCTGCAAACTCCGACTGGATGCGAAAGAATTCTTGTCGGATGTCCGCGTCCTGGATTGCCCCCAAGCTTGCGGCCCAATCTTTGAGATTATTTGGTAGCAGAAGGTGATTATCGTCCCGCACGATCGCCCGCATGTGATGGAGGGCGTAGTAGGCATCCTTCTGACCGCCAGGCGGCTGCTTGACGCAGGGGAACGTCGTATTGTGGGTGAACACGTGCCTGCCGTACCTACGAACTGGCCTCTTTAAGGTGCCTCCAGATGCGGCGTAGCCGGGGAGAGCATCATCAAGAACTTTCTTGATATTTGTGTAGTCTATCTTGGAGTCACGGTCCGGGCCGAGATACATGGCCATGGAATATTTCGGGCTTAAGAGGATGAGTGTGCAATGTGTGTCACTGCACAGAACACGGAATGTTAGAAAAAAAAGAACGATCGAAATCTAAGAAATCATATGTTACGGGGCGGTTAGGAGATGACTTACTCGGGAAAGTAAGGCACGAGGAAGTTATCCTTATCTGGGTTTGCCAGAATGACGCCTTCGAGGTGTGAACTCGCGACTTGCCGGTCCCCAGCGCTGCCCAAGATCTTGGCACGCATGTAGAAGGGGTCGACTATCACAATGTCCGGGGTCTTGTCTCTAATGATCCGCATCTCCATACTCAGCGAAAACAGCCGAACGAAGGTGTAGTGCAGCGGATGAAGGTTAAGCATAGCAAAGATGTCATCAAATCGCAGGACGATCGTACCCCCGACGGCGCTATCCACAAAGCCCTTGCCCTCTGGCACCTTGGCCACGAAAACCGGGTATGCCACATCATTCTCTCTGAGACGCCGCTTCTCCAAAGAAAGAACACTGTCATGCAGACTCCGCATAGCACCGGTTGGAGCATTGAGCATATTTGTCGGTAGCATCGGCCTACCCGCCACATGTACCCTCCTCGAGATATCCTTAGGTGAAGGTGGTCCGTCCTGAGCACGGATCGTACTCGGTGCCGGTTGGCTCGCACTGGCGCCCTTGTTAGTCTTTCGTTTCCGTCCCTTCTTCTTGATCTGCTGTAATGGGATCGAGTTCTGCTCACAGACGGCCTTCTTGAGCGTGTTGGGGCTGATAATATTTGGAACCTCAGCTATCTGAGGCTCGGTGAAGGCGGCAGCTGGAGGCGTCTCCTGAGAACTGAACGCCAGACGACGCATGTTGCAATTGGGTTTCTCCGCCGTACCAGCTAGATCACGGTCGTCTTTTTGAGGGTTGGGTTCTTGAGAAGGAGGCCCGCAGAACTCGTCACCGTACCCATGCTCGGCAAAGTACTTATCGACGTTGGTAAATGTACCGTCATCGTTGTCGTCATCGTCCGGATCCTGTGCCATATGCATGTTCGGATCCTGTGCCATAGGGATGTCCGGCAGGTCCGGTAGCGTTGCGGCGTTCTTGCCATGGCTTGGCGCTGGCACGACTGGCAGTCTTGTCTATGGGGTGGTGTCCCCCGCCCCCAAACGAATCTGGCTCTTCGGCCAAAGCAGGGGCCAGCTTACACAGGCGCTGAGGGTCATCACATCATCTTTGTCGGCCCCAGCGGGTCGAATCGGAGGTAACAACTCGTCGCAGCCTGGCAGTACCCGAACCAGTTCAACCCTATAGAAGGTGAGTGGCATCGGATTACCGTGGAACACGCGGTTGCCCGGTTGAACGATTCTGCCCTTGGCGACATCGACCAACTCGCCGCCCACGAAGTGCAGGAGAGTGCAAGGAACATCGGTGGCGCCTTGCGAAAACATGTAGGGCGTCAGGGATGCCCAATCAAAGGCAAGGAGATGAAGTCATCGGCTGAGAGGCTTAGTTACCGTGATGCCGTCGAGCTCGGCTAATGTCGAGGCACCGCCAACGGCGGGCGTGCGCGTGCAACTGACGGAGGGGCCGCTTGCTGGCGAGGTGCCGGCCGGCGTACACCCAGGTGCATTAAGCTCCAATGCCCGTGCCGGCGCCGGAGACACGAATACCGCCTCCGCCGGAGACACCAATGGCGCCGCCTGCGCGTTGTGCGAGTTGCTGGCCGTGAAGCTGGGAACTGGGGGAGGCCCCTATTGGCCGCCCGCAATCCACGTCGTCAGCCCCTGAATCAAGGTAGGCACAATGGCGGTGAGCGTCGTTCCCAGTTGTTGTTGCACTTGCTCTTGGACAATCTCCGGAATCCACGCCACTTGTGCCTTGAGTTCTTGAACCTCGCGTGACTGGCTTTCCGAGCTGGTCTTTTTCTCCTTTCGCCCACCAGCGGTATAGTATGACGACCATTTTGTGGACAAGCCTTTGCCGGCCACACGACCAGCTGACGACGGCTTACTGAGCTTATCCTTGTTTTTCATTACGTTCAACGCCCTATTTAAAGGGGTGTCAAAAGGGGAGCTCTGAGATGACCCCGCGCTACTGCTTTCAGCCTCCTGCGGAAGGAATGTGAACCATTTAGAAATTTGGCTTCATTAACTAGAATGCAACCATATATGTAGCTAATTACGCGGGGGTGTATTCCTTACCAGAACTTTCTAAAGCGCCTTGGTCTTCGGATCCGTGGTAAGCTCCTTTGTTACCGGGTCCTCCTTGTACCGGGCCCTGACAAAGTTCCTGGTCTGCTTGTCAGGGAATTTCTCGAAGCGGGGCGGTAGGCCCTGCTCGGCACGCTCCGCGTCCTCCTTGTCCCATATAGGCTCCGCCACTCTATAACCGCCGGGACCGAGTTGGTGGACCCCTAAGTTCAACTGCTGCATTTCTTTCCCCCACTAACTTGATTCGGAGGTTGCGCTGCTCTCGCACTTGATCTTGAACTCCTTGTAGTCATCTTCGCTCATCAAAGGATATTTCACCTTGATCTTCTCATAACTATCACCTTTTTCAATCATTGCCTTCACCGTGCTTCTCCATGTAGACAGGGCCGTGCTCATCCTCGTGAGGGCGGCACTGTTCACTTTATTCCCTGAGAGGCGTGTGTTTGCAAACTCATTGGGGAACTTGTATCGTTCGTGCAGCTTCGTGAAGAGGAGGCAGCGCAAATTCCCTCGGTCCTTATGCCTTAGCTTCTCGGTGTTGATCGAGACGGTGCTCCGGAGAATGCACCCGAGCTGAACCGAGTACCCCTTGACTACATGTTTGGGCGCCGTTGGATGCCCGTCGGAGTTCACTTCAGTAAATTCCTCCTTGACGGTGCCGAGCACGTTCGGGCGCCGGTCCTTCCGTTGCCTCTTCGGTTGGCTGCCATCTGTGCGTGCACCGCCATCATCAGTGGTGGCATCCTCGGCGGCACCATCAGTGGTGTCATCCCCGACGCCACTAGGGGTTGTATAGTCAGGATCGGTGTCTTCCGCGGCGTCCTCATAGCGGTGAGGTTCTTCCTCCATCTCCTGGGACAGCTCCCAGAATTGCTTGCCGCCCGAACCGCCGGCCTCATCGTTGTGGGCCATGTTTCGCTCTAAATAGGAAAAAAAGTTTGGTCAAAAAGTTGGTTATTGTCAAGGAACAAGATCTCTAAGTTGACCAAATAACCTAATTCTCGAGGAATGTCGCCAAAAAGATGGTTATTGTCAAGGAACAATTGAGAGATGTTTGTGATATTGCCTAGGTGTTTTGGGATGGAACCTGTTAGTGTGTTGTTGCTGAGGTCCAAGTCCACGTTCACAAGGTAACCTAGTTCTTGAGGGATGTGTCCAGAAAGTTGGTTGCTGCAAAGATACAAGGCTATGAGTCTGGTCAAATTGCCTATGCTATTTGGGATGGAACCTGTTAGTGTGTTGTAGCAAACAAACAACTCCTCTAAGTTCTCAAGATAACCTAGTTGTCGAGGGATGTGTCCAGAAAATTGGTTGATGTCAAGACACATGCTGATTAATTTTTGTTTCGGTTGAGAATCGGGCACCTTCTAGGTCAAAAAAATTGGGCATGGCCTTTGCTAATTTTCTTGACCTAGGAGTGCCACATTCTCAACCGAAACGGAAATTAATCAACATTTCAGGAGAAAGGGCTCATTTCAGAAGTTGACAAAATTCAGTGAGATTGACCACAGAAAGATTGCATCCTTTGTTATTGACCACAGAAAGATTGCATCACAGTTTACAAAGTTCAGAAGATCTACAGTAGCAGCAACATCGCTATGACATATCAGGGCTTTATACAACATTTGCAAAACAAGATTGCATCCTTTGTTATTGGTTTCCTTGCAATGAGATTGACCACAGAAAGGTCAATTTTCAATTTCTGAAGTCACCGCAAATAAAGAAATCAAGGTCAGTTGAAAATACAACACAGTATCCTTACATTGCATCACACGAACAGAATAAGTCAGACAAATGAGTGCTTCAACATAATTGATGGAAACTACACAGGCAGTACAAACAACCTACAACATGTTGTCTAGATGCTTATAGTCACAGTAGTCTTACTTTGCTATAATGCTCAAGAAAAGAAGCATCATTGACAGACTTCCATCCCAGTATCTTCCCTCAAATCAAGATTAGACTACTTGAAGTAATCAAATAATTTCGAAATAGATTAACCAGTGCTATAGGCATACAAGTACTAGAACATACAAATAATATTATCAGAAAACACACATAGTGGTTTCCGTTAGGTAGCAGAGTGTTTGGAGTACTGAAAATCAATTAAGCCAGGTAGCATCAAGTTGTGCATCTGATCGTATAAAATAGGATAGGGTTAATTATTCAGATCATCTATGTTTGGAGTACTGAAACTCAATTAAACTAGTTAAATGGAGTTCATCTACTCACTAGCAGTACTACTAACTGGCAGTAAACAAGTTAAGCTACTCACTACAGTACTGGCTACTCACTTAAGCTAGCTAGAAGCTACAAGTTAAACACATTTGTAGCACTGAGAAATAATGCAACTAGCGGCAAGGAGTATAATGGCAATCATGTAGCAATCATGTCCTTCCCTTCATATATTCATGATATAAATGGATTGTTCTACCTAGTATGTTGTTGGAAATTCAGTTGCTTTTTCATTAGGACTGGCAACAACACTAGCACTTTTTTACAATGTGAGGTATGTGAATCAAACTTTTTTATACCATGCTGCCTTATGCCAAATCAATTATCTGTTGGTTCAATGGTTGTTTCTTTCCCTTTTATAATTGCAAAAATCTGGTCACAGTGGTTATTTATTTAGATTGATTTCATATATTCTGCTACTGTTTTACAATGTGAGGCATGAACTGTTCCCTCTTCTAATTATCTTGTATCTGACAGTAGCAAAAATCTAGACTAAAATCTAGCATCTGATCTACACAAGAACACCACAAGAATATTCAGATTCACAATTCCAAACAACACAATTTAAAAAGATGGCACAGGATGGCACCGACGGCCTGGAAGTGATCCATGGAAGAACTCACCTTGATGGACGCGGTCGCAGACGAGGTCGTAGATGGTGGCGGAGCAGAGACGAGGTCGCAGACGCGGTCGTGGTGCTCCAGTGGACGCCGACGTCGAGGAGGCTGCGGGCGGCGATCCGGAGGAAGGGGCCCGTGATGTCGTCGGCGTCCTTGGCCGCCTTCTTGACCTTTCGAGCAGAAGAAGGCACGGGTGGTGAGAGGAGGAGGAGAAGCTAGGGTCGGGGCGGCGGCGTCGAGGCAGCGCAAGACCACAGCGGCGGATGACGTGCAGGCGCGGCGGACGGAGGGGGCGGAGCAAGGGGCGGCGGCGTACGGTTGGGGTCGAGGAGTGGGGGATCTAGCGAGCGAGGGAGGGAGGGAGGCGACAGTGCGAGGGGAACAAGTATAAAAATTCTAATGGCGCACCTCCCCCTGGTGCGCCATAAGTACGTCGATTCTAATGGTGCACCTCCCCCTGGTGCGCCATTAGAATTTTGTTTTACTTACTAGCCCGACTGGTCAGGTTATATCCCACCTAACCCTATCTCCATCAGAACACGCCCACTAGCCCGACTGGTCAGCACGCAGCACACACACTAGGAGGTCCTGGGTTCGATTCCCAGGCTCCCCAATTTTTTTATGTATTTAAAATGCTGTTTGATATTTATTTGTGTTTAAATATGTTCAAACTTGTTTAAATCATAACAGTAATATTTTTTTTATAAAAACAATATAAAAACACTAGGA
>NC_057805.1:424642277-424669174 GCF_018294505.1 Triticum aestivum | reverse complement strand
CGGTGGAGTGGGGGAGGGTTCTGGGGGTCGGCTGCGGCGACCGGTGGAGCGGGGGAGATGGTGCGAGATCGAGTGTCCATGGAATTTAAAAACATTCATGAGTTAAAAAAGTGCTCATGAAATACAATCGAGAAATGAAGGCTACAATTTAAATACAATCGATCTTAGCTAGCTATCTGTTCACAATCTTCTTGCCCTTATTTTTCATAAATGGAGTTCTTCTCTTGAACGGACGTCCTTTAGGTAGGGTGGTCTTGCTTCTTCTTGTGGTGTATGCTGATACTTCATCGTCGTGGTCATGTTCCATCTTCGGGTCGCCGTACTTGTCGAAGTCTTGCTCATTGGCGACTCCATCCATTCCGATGATCTTCCTTTTGCCTCTCCTCACGACAACACGACTGGGCTTTGATGGGTCGGTAATGAAGAAGCATTGGTCCACTTGGGAAGCCAGTACCCATGGCTCATTTTTCGCGGTGACGTTCGCGCCTGCGGTCTTGGATTTGGCTTCGGGTATAACCATGGTGGTGAAATACCGGTCTTCTTTTATGACGCTCTTGGCCCATCTGACACGGAACATCGGGACCTTCTCTCCAGCGTAGCTCAGCTCCCAGATCTCCTCGATCCTTCCGTAGTATCTATCCTTGTCGTTACCGGTGTAGGATTCCATCGTTACCCCGGAGTTCTGATAACCATCGCTCTTCATGTCCTTGTCCTCGGTGTAGAATGTGTAGCCGTTGATATCGTACGCCTCATACGTCATCAGGTTGTGCTCGGCGCCCTGTGACAAGGCGAATATGAGTTGTTCTTCCGCGGAAGAATCCTCATGTAAAGGGTACGACAGAAGCTTCTGCTTGAACCAACGCGTGAAACATGAGTTGTGCTCTTTGATTATATCTCTGTCTGTCCTCTGTTGGCCTCGGTCATCGTACGTCTTCTCAATAAACGTTTTGTGCTCTACCACCTAAGGATCGACCACGTCTATGTGTTGTAGCGCGACTAGGTTTGCTCTTTCAAAGTCGGCGAGTCAACCATCGAAGTCGACATGCATTTCACGGCGACCCTCACGGTGACCCCATCCAGCGAGCCTGCCGAGGTGCCTGTTGATGGGCAGACCAAAGGGGTTCTCGATGCCTAGATAATTCGTGCAGTAGGAGATGCACTCTTTTGTCAGAAAGCCCCTGGCTATGCTTCCCTCTGGACGTGACATGTTGCGAACGTATCCTTTGATGACACCATTCATCCTTTCGAACGGCATCATGCTGTGCAGGAACGTCGGCCCGAGTTGGATGATATCCTCCACGATATGGACCAGCAGATGCACCATAACGTCGAAGAATGCGGGAGGGAAGTACATCTCAAGCTCGCATAGTATCACCACGATCTCTTCCTGTAGCCTTCTGAGTTGCCTCACGCCAACCGACTTCCGAGAGATGACGTCGAAAAAGTTGCATAGGCCAAATAGCGTTTCACGGACGTGCGCGTCCATGATCCCATGGATTGCAACTGGAAGTATCTGCGTCATCAGCATGTGACAGTCGTGAGACTTCATCCCGCTGAACTTCTGCTTCACTGAGTCTAGGTATCTGCTTATCTTCCCCGCGTAACCGTAAGGAAGTTTTACTCCTACGAGGCAGGTGAAAAACTGATCGATCTCCTCCTGACTTAGACTGAAGCACGCGGGAGGGAAGTCATTTCCGGTCTTCTTGGCCTTTTTGCCTTTGCGACGACTTTCCGTGTCCTGCTTCGCCTCATCATCATCATCATCATTAGCGTGAAGCTCCTCCCTGATGCCCATTGATTTCAAGTCTGCCCTTGCTTTCGGCCCATCTTTGGTCCTCTCTGGCATGTTGAGCAGGGTACCAAGCAGACTCTCGCACATGTTCTTCGTGATATGCATGACATCAAGGCTGTGAGGCACACGGTGGATCTTCCAGTACGGAAAGTCCCAGAAAACAGACCTCGTTTTCCATACCTTCAGCAGTGGCTCTGGCGCCTTTCGCTTCTTTCCCGGCTCTGGCGCCTTTTGCTTCTTTCCCGGCAGTGGGCAATCTTTCCAATTTTTCAACAGCTCGTCTATTTCCTCGCCGCTCCTCGTACGCGGGCGTCTTCGGGGTTCGGTTTCACCATCGAACAGATCCTTGCGTTTCCTCCACGGGTCGTCGTCGCGAAGCCACCTTCGATGTCCCATGAACACGGTTTTTGAAGACCCGAGATCTCTATCTAGCTGGCGATACGTTGTGTCATCCATGCACCTGACACATCCAGAAAATCCGTGGACCACCTGCCCCGCGAGATATCCGAAACCGAGATAGTCGTGCACCGTCGTGAGCAGTGCGGCTCTCATAGGGAAATATTCTTTCTCTGCGGCGTCCCACGTATTGGCTGGCGTTTTCCACAGCGTGTCTAGCTCCTCTTCCAGCAGCCCCAGATACAGATTGATGTCGTTCCCTGGTTGTTTCGGCCCTTCAATAAGCATACTCATGTGAATGTACTTCCTCTTCATGCACAACCAGGGGGGAAGGTTGTACATCCACACAAACACAGGCCAGGTGCTATGTGTGCTTCTCTGGCTGCCAAACGGATTGACTCCATCGGTGCTCGCGCCCAGCACGATGTTCCTTGGATCGTTCCCAAATTCTGGGTGTTCGAAGTTCAACGCTTGCCACTGGCTCCCATCCTTAGGGTGACTCAGCATCTTGTCTTTTTTATTTATCTCCGGATCATTTGCGTCATCTTCTCGCTTCTTCTCCTCCCTATCCGCGTGCCAACGCAGGAGCTTTGCTACCTTAGGGTCCGCGAAATACCGCTGCAGACGAGGAGTGATCGGAAAGTACCACACCACTTTTCGAGGAGCTTTCTTCCTCTTCTTGTATCGTGTGACGCCGCACACCGGACATATGGTAGACTCCGTGTGCTCGTCCCGATAAATGATGCAATTGTTCATGCACACATGGTATTTCACGTGCGGTAAATCCAGAGGACACACGATTTTCTTCGCCTCCTCGAAACTGGTCGGGCACTTGTTCCCCTTGGGAAGACGTTCGTGCCAGAATGACATGTTCTCGTCGAAGCATGCGTCGGTCATTTTGTGCTTTACCTTCATCTCCAGAGCCATGAGCGTTACTTTCAGGCGGGTATCCTCGGGCCTGCATCCTTCATACAATGGAGTAACCGCGTCTATCTCCAGTTGATCCAGCTTGGCTTTCTCTCGGGCGGCAGCTCTTGCGTTATCCGTCTGCTTGAGAAGCAGCTCTTGAATATGAGGGTCCTGCACCCAGCCCATCGATGGCCCATCGTCGTCTGCTCCGCCGGCATCTTCATCTTCATGATCATGCCCTTCGTCTGCTCCCGCATCTTCCTCATCATCATGTCCCGCATCTTCCTCATCATCATGTCCGGCATCTTCTACATGACGACTGTGTACAGCATCACCGTCGTGATCATGTCCTGGAGATTCTTCGTCTTCTCGCCCGCCCGAGCCGCGGTGGTTGTCTTGCTGCCCATCCTCATTTCTTGCCCGACCCCCATGGACGACTTCATAGTCATCTTCATCACCTTGCCACCGATAGCCATCCATGAAACCACGCAAGAGCAGGTGGTCCTGCACCTGCCCTGAATCCGGGTCCGCAATAAGGCTCTTCAGCTTGCATCTTCGACACGGACATCTTATCTCCGTCTCGTTCTCTTCAAGCATCTCGGCCTTCGCAGAGCTCAAAAACCTATTCACGATGCCTTCGGTCATCGTGCGGACCATGGTCACCTGCGGGGTAGAGCAAAACGATATTTTAGAACCAAGAAAAAATTTGGCATGACTTTCCCTAAAAATAGGACCAAAAAGAATGCATAGTGCCAAAATTCTCGCCGAAACGGAAATGAATCAACATTCCGGCAAAATATTGGCAACTATCGCATTTCAAATACCGGTACCTGCAAACACAAACATATATGCAACACCACAAACATATGCAACACCACAAACATACATAGATCTAGCTAGGACATAAAAAGTGCATGTGCACGTTGTTGGAGGGAGAACAACATAAAGATAGCTTCCCCCTTACTTACCTATCAAAAAAGGGGCTTTAACCACGTAATTTGGATGAATTTATGGTGCAAATGAGGTGAGGAGGAGGAGGCAGCCGAGACAAGCTTGGAGGAGGGAGGAGAGAATGAAGTGGGGAAAGTGAGTGGGTAGGTGTGGCTGTCCAAAATATCTAGCTCGTCCCAGGTTACTAATGGCGCACCACCACATAATGCGCCATTAGTAACCCTGGTTACTAATGGCGCACCTGCTGGTGGTTCGCCATTAGTAGTTTTGCAAAAAAAACACTAATGGCGCACGGGGGAGCCGTGCGCCATTACTAGCTTAAACTAGTAATGGCGCACTGCCCCAGGTGCGCCATTAGTAGTTTTGCAAAAAAGTAAAAAAAAAATATTTTAGTGGCGCACTGTGCTGCTGGTGCGCCATTACTAGTTACAACTAGTAATGGCGCACTATGTCCTGGTGCGCCATTAGTATGTCTGGCAAAATAAAAAAAAATTGTTACTAATGGCGCACCGTTTGTCTGGTGCGCCATTAGTGTCTTTCACACTAATGGCGCACCAGCACATGGTGCGCCATTGCTATATAGCAATGGCGCACCACATGTCTGGTGCGCCATTAGTGGCCATTCCATCTATAGCCCTTTTCCTAGTAGTGAATGGACTTAGCAGGCCGAAATGGTGGCCCATTTACGATGCGGATCTTTGACAGGCCGAAATTCGGACGGGTCGTAAATGCGCCGACCTAATACACGGGCCTTTAACAGGCCGGAACTTCGGTCGGGCTAGATTATCGTCATTTTTATATGGGCTGTTAATGGGCCCAATATGATGTTGGGCCACATATGGCCCATGGTTTACGTCCGGCGTTAACAGGCCGAAAATGACTACAGGCCGAAAGTGGCCCAAAGCTATAGTGGGCCTCTAACAGGCCGAATGTCAGACATGGCCGAATATGACCCAAATCCTTCACGGTCGTTTATGGGCCGAAAGTTTTGATGGCCTGTAAATGGGCCCAAATGAAGCCGGACCTTTAACAGGCCGGAAATACACCGGGCCGTAATTCGGCCCAATTACTTAGCGGACTGTTAACGGGCCAGAAGTGACCATGGGCCGCGTTCATGACAAGTTTAGGACAGGCCATTGACGGGCTGATTTGACACAGAATGTTGGGCGTTTAGCTGGGCCGGCCCATTATGGTCTGCAGAATCTTGTGGGCCTTTAGTTGGGCCGGCCCATTGTGGTCCGCAAAATCTTGTGGGCCTTTAGCTGGGCTGGCCCATTATGGTCTGCAAAATTGTGTGGGCCTTTAGCTGGGCCGGCCCATTATGGTCCGCTAAATTTGTGGGCGTTTAGCTGGGCCGGCCCATTATGGTCTGCTAAATCTTATGGGCCTTCGGTTGGGCCGGCCCATCTAAACTTTGTGGGCCACTTTTGGGCCGGTCCACGTGTCAACATATCATAGGCCCATCTCGACCGTTGGATGAGTGACACCTGTGCCAACGCGGAGCTGACGCGTGGATCCCTCAGCCAATGAGAATTTTACACGTGGAAAATCGGCATTGGTCGTGGCTGTTAACGGGTTATCGGATCCAAAATCCGACCCGATAGCTTAACGGCGTTCCGTTACGGTGGATGCCACGTGTCGGTCACCCTTGACGAAAGCACTTCTGTGACGCGCGATTTATCATCATGGAAGTGGACACTTCCGTGATGATAATTTTGGCAATGTCATGGAACACTTCTATGACAGCACAGGTATGACTATCTTGATTCTGTCAGGGATGTACATGCATGACAGAAAACGCGACCTACTGTGACAAACACGTATCATCACAGAAGTGTATTTTTTTTGTAGTGATGTAGCTCCAAAAGCAAAGATCAGCCACTTCGGATCTTGCCTCGCAACTAAAAGCAACTAGTACGATTCCCATACATAAGATCAACATGTTAATGCATCTCAATGATTCACAGATCATATAAAAATATGTAGCTCCAAAAGCAAAGATCTAGAAAAAACATCTGTTCTTCCTACTAACATGGATGCTTCTCTTGGCCAACATTCAGTACAGACTGAAAGACAAATTTGTTTGTGAAGTCTACAATTCCTCTTGCAAACGTAAGTGGTTTCACCAACAGCTGGAACCATGAGAATGAACCACACATGATGGAGGAACATCCACTGCAATATGATTTGGTCTTCTCTCAATCACACGGCAAGACAATTTTCAGAATACAAACTTTAACTTAGGCAAAATGATGCCCATTGTATAATCAGACCAAAGCAATGAAGCACCTAGTGTTGGCCAATAAATAGTACAATACAACTTTTCTGCAGTCCATTAAGTGACTATCCAATCTTTCTGTGTCTATTTCCAAATGGCACTGCAAGCAGTGACTATACTATTCTCTTGTGCAGTTCAACCAAAATTGCGGTCACTTTGTGTGTTTGCCAAATAGCAACGGGCAGACATTTGTGTCTGCACAAATATCAAGCAGCTAGTAAACATAAACCCCACCTTGTATATTCGGTTTAAACATGTCTCTTCCGCTTAGCATCTGTCATGTTTTGCACTGGACAATTTGATACACTCATGTTTTGCCCTGGACAATTTCATACTGAATTGATTTGCTGGTTTAGAGCAGAAATATAGCTCCTATTCTTCATCAGACCAAGGATATCCATGTTCGCAGTGATGGAAGAGGTGAAATCGATACAACCGAAATTGAGCATCCAATCATTGAATCCTGTCCTGCACCTCCAGTGTAGGTCCACCCTGCCAATAAATTCACATGCAA
Organism: Triticum aestivum; assembly: GCF_018294505.1. Taxonomy (NCBI): domain Eukaryota; kingdom Viridiplantae; phylum Streptophyta; class Magnoliopsida; order Poales; family Poaceae; genus Triticum; species Triticum aestivum. Next base: position 424,662,334 of record NC_057805.1, on the reverse strand, counting down.
ACCACTAGTATTACTATCTTATGATAATACAAAAGGAGTAGCAAGCTAGTAGCAAACCATGTACCTTCGTAACGAATAGCACATAGTAGCAAATCATGTACCTTTGGAAGAAAACATGCTCCTAATGTTGAACCAGTTGGACTTTTTGTGCAGTTCCACTAAAATCGAGCATCCCTGTTTGCATAGATATTAAAAGTGTCATTACTATAAAAGTGGCACTAGTTGAAGCATAGAATCACAAATATAAGCATTCCAATTTCTTAATGGGAAAAGGTAGCAAGACTATTTCTAACCACCTGTTTGAAGGAAAAAAATAAGGCAACAGCGGCTGATGTCAGAAAGGCATATATAGTTCTTTCTGAAAGAATGATCGATTCCTGACCTTTCCTCTTCTTTTAAGCATATTTTGTGCAGTTCAACTAAAATAAAATGCCATCACCGCCTTGACAATTCAGTGACACTGTACAAAAGGAAATGACTTAACATTACATCATGATGTCAGGTATGTAGTCGACATGCATTAGAGACAAACATACAGACCTCCGATAACATAATGAGCATTATTTTTAACAAAGGTGTCACTAGCTTTACCAGGATAATTTGAGTGAACTCAACACCCTATGTTCCCTAATATAAGACGTTTTTGCGGTTCAATTTAAAGTACCCAAACGTCTAGTATGTAGAAAAACAGGTAGTAGTTTTCTTGAGCACATATCTGGGAAAGCTTGCCACACTTTATTTATGTCCATACGCTAATGCAACACCATTTGAATACTACAAATATACACTAATCCAGTGGCTAGTGCAACAGTAGAGTAGTTATTTTATTACAGGGTACAGTACAATGGTTTTACTGAACAGATTTCAATAAACTCTAGCACTGGAAGATTTCTATAAGAATTAACAATACAAAATGTAAAGTTAACAAGTTTCAGCATTGGTATACTAGTTTTGCATGAGCATTAAACCAAATACAAAAGTCTGAAGGTAACTAGCATTATTAACTAATGACAGTATAAAAAATTGCAAACCATGTACCTCCAAGGTAAATATCATTTCGAACTCGGGGGGACCTTAAAAATTGCTATCCCAATCTTGATAATCGATCAAACATAAAAACTTGATCGAACGAATCAAGAGAACAGCCGGAGGAGGAGGTGCCCACTCTTAACCTTTCCTCTTGTCTTCATAATTTTTTGTGCAGTTTAACCAAAATAAAATGACATAAGCGCCTTGGCATTTTGGTGACACTGTACAAGAAAATTAACTTATCTCATGAAAGTGAGGTATGTAATCTATAAGCATTAACAGTGCAAAAATCTGAAGATAGTAACAAGTTTCATCGTTGGTATACTGGCTGTGCAACAGCATTAGAATGCCTTAGCAGAAAAATCTTTAATACATCCACAATCAACAGCTAACCCTGAAATAATCCAGTGACATTAAATGGCATTGCTTAAATTTATCGGTGGCATTAGACTGAGTGCGGCATTAGTTAAATGTGGCATCACTTTAGCAGTAGCATTGCTTGACTTGACTGCTGGCATAATACTAACAGCAAAAAAGTGACAATAAGAGCATGGGAGGCCCATTCGAACAGTGGGTGCACCAGTACAATGTACCTCCACGAACACATAGACTGGTGAGGGAGGTATGGTTGCCCAGAGCAACAAATATCCAGGCAGCATATGTGGTTTACGTCCCATTTTTGTTCTCTTTAGCCACCTTTTCCCTATGTGAGGACAACAAACCTATCGACCTGGTCATTCTCTATTGCGTTGTCATGCCTTTCTACCCTTCTTCAACCAAGAGACACGAGACTCGTTCCTTAGCTACTGATTTTCCACTTTTCAACCTAGACGCGGGTTCGATGCCTACTCTCTTGGACAGTACAGTCTCCCTTCCTTTCCTAATTCAACCCAGACATGGATTAGTCTGCATGAAGTAGGGTTTCCTTTAATAGTGCAAATTAAGGTTTTCGTCTGCGTGACCAGCAGAGCAGAGGATAGATAATTGGGAAGACGATGGAGTGGAAAAAGATCCACATGCAGCGACGTGGCAGATGGGGCAATAGAACAAGGGTATGGTTCGAAAAGAGGTAGCGTACCTGAGGGTCGGCGGGAAGTGGCTTCGCTCGTGGTCGTCGTCCTCTGCATGCACTACGGCAGCGAGCTTGGGACGGAGGCCATCCCACACGGGCGCTAGGTCTGAGAGGACGGCCTTGTCGTCAGTGCGTGACCTCGCTTGCCGACGACGAGTGCGTCAACGCTGCACGTCCTTTTCTTCCCCGGCGGATCTGTGACCACCGGTGAGGAGGGAGAGAGAGGCCGTCTTTTTTAGATCTGGAGAGAGGGTGATAGTGTGAGAAGCAAGTGGGCAGCCCTTATCAAGAAAGCTCTGAAGCTCCAGCCTATATATCTTTGTTATACTACTAGTACTAGAGGTGGAGTAGTGGTAGAGTAGTTTATAATTTCTCTGCAACAGTACCAGTTAGTCGTGCTTCAAAACTGAACGGCACGCCATTAAAAAAATAAAGTCGAGAAATAATGCGGCACTTCGGGCCAACGCGGCCAAATCGCATTTTGCACGAGAAATTACATACCATGTTTCGTTGACATGTGGTCCTGTTCCAACATGTCAGTGAAACAACGGCGAGTCCTTTTGTACAATTTCCGAAAGGACGTGTTGGCCAGGGCGCCTCTTCCTGTACCATGGCAAACTGGCAACCGTCCACCGACTCTTCGCCTTTCCCTCTCGATTTGGAACTGCTGTGGCACGCTCTTCCTCCCTCCTCCATTTGCCTTCACCCTTCCTTCTACCATTCTTCGATCGTCTTCCCCATGGAGGGCACAAGCCGGAAATGACCCCGTTATTCTTGCCCCAATCTGAAAGATGACGTGGTGGGGGAACTCATTGATCGGTGCGACGTCATCACCTCAGCTAGCATGGCAGGTTCGTTCAAGACCATTCTCGACTCAACTAATAACATCATTACAAGGAACCCAAGGGTCCAGGAGCGGTTTGATCCCCCTTATCTTCTTCGCTATAGACCTGTTTGCATGGGCGCGGACGACGGAGGCCTCGCCTTGTGCAAGTTGATGCCGCTTGATAATGATACGTGTGATGTCAAGATGCCATCATTTAAGGGTAAGGCCTGGGCTGGTGCAAATGGAGATTGGGTTGTTTATATTGGGTACAATTGTGAGTGGGAACTTGTGAATGTGTACACTAGCGGACTCCACTTCCAAAAATCTCAGAGTGCCCTGAGGTTGAGCACACAGATGATCTACGTACGTTCAAATACAATTATGGTGGCTGTCGTCTACGGAAGTTAGCAATTTTTCGAGTTCCCAACCGCTCTTGGAATTACAAGAACCATGAAGTTGTTGCTATCTTCGACAAGCTTGTTGCCGTCGTTACTGATTCCACGGTTCGTCCACGGATATTGCTCAAAAATCAGTTTCTGTACACGGATGATGAGTACTATGATGCAATTGAATACGAGGATCTTGTGTTTGCTTCCACCACTCGTGGCACTGTTTTTGCATGGGATCCTCATAGTTTCGGTACGTTTGTCTTCCACCATAATTATAATTGTTTCATCCACATGCATGCAGGTTAGCAAGTTTCCCTTTACTAATTAACCTTCTTCTTGTGTTTACAAGGTCTTGTGAACATTCCACCACCTATACTTGAAATTTTTTATAACCAAGGGCGAGATGACGATAGTGATGACCACGATCACGAGGACGAGCAGGACTTATATACTCAGTGGCTGCTAGAAACTAATTCCGATGGACCACCTCTTCTTGTCTGTATACAGGGCACTGAGATTGTTACTACTGAGGGAGCACGTGTTGTCTCCCATGGTCGCCCTCTCCGGACCTATTCCAACACCCGTTGCAGGGTATTCGGATGGACACTAGTGTGCTAGCGCCAACACCTTCTCCCTGGTACAGTATTCATAGTCTTGGAGAAAACTCACTCTTCCTTGGACCAAACGATCTAATGATGGTTAAAGGCGATCAAGCTGCTGTTGACACAACGTTACTACCATTTATGAGAAGCAACCGTGTCTATACCTCGGACATTGCGGTGGTTCCCTACCCTGCTCCTGATATATGCTGCGTCAGCCTAGATGATCAGTCCTGCGTTGCTCTCGATATTGACAATAGCTGGCCCTTCCCAGAGCACCTATGGTTCAAAGCAAGAGTTTCCAACGCCAAGGATTGGTTGAGTTGAAGTTCATTTCATTGCTTGTTATTTGTTGTGTGATGAAAACTTCAGTATTTACTAGAATGTTTTGTTGGAAATAATCTATAATCCAACATGTATCATCGTTGTCGTTGTGTGTTGATGACTTGTTGTATGTAATGAATGGTACATTTGCAAATGTGTGTCATAGACTCAATTTATGAATGGTTTTTGAGTCACTTCTTGGAGTGTGAGTACCGTAGTAGTATAGCCAGCATCCGGTTAGTATATGAAGTTGCCACATCACATAGAGCCAACCTAATATTGGAGTATGCTAGTCCTCCACCGGCGTGCCGCTTCAAATGGCAGAGGAATTGAGAGGTCGCGTCACCTTGTGTCAAGATCTGAGATGCAATGTGTACTAGATGAATGACTCCAAGTTCGACCACCATGATGCTAGGTGCGAGCCGAGGAACACTGTTGGAGAGACCCCTCATAATTTTCCTACATTGGTCGTTTAATTCATAGGATAGAATGCAATAGGATTTTTTCCTATGTAATCATGTTTTAATTGGCAATCTATCATCCACTCCAACTTTTGTTTCACTTCCTTTGATCCTACGAAGAGAGTACTTGCTCTAAATGATGTGCCGCTACAAGAGCCGCCTATATTAATTAACCATGCTCTAAAAAGGGGGACCAACTTTGGCTATAGTAGTACTGTACTAGGTTAGTAGGTGACCTTGCGCTTGGCTCTTCTCCTGTTCCGGAAGTCGAACAATAATGATGGTACTATAGTAGTACTTCTGGCAATCTGACACCAAATGAACTGCTGCACATCCACCGCTTGTAAGCAAAAGTTTCTCCTCGTGCTGCGAGCCACCGCGCACGCGTTGGCGAGGGAGAAGGCGTAGTAAGCAAGCTTCTCGTTATTCTGCGAGTTGATGGGACACATCAAAGTTACGTATTTATGAGTACTCTCTTCAAAAAAGCCCGACCATGTCCATGGCTACCATCTCGTGCTCTGTCATTGAGTACATGCACTATTCATGTGCCATCGAGGAGAAAAAATATTGTGTAGTACTAGGTGCCATCGAAGAGCAAGACTCACTTACGCACTACATATCTTCATTTTCTTGCATGAGATGCCACCTTGATGCTAGATGTCCCGCGTGTCATGGAGGCATATAGTATGATTTTTAAAATGGAGGCATATAGATGTCCCACGTGTCGGCAAAAGGATGAACAAAGCTCATGTCTTAAACGAAAGAGTGGAAGAACAAAGATTCCCAACGACCGAGAAGGAACAACAAACCTCGGGGTGGAGCATCTGCACTCATAATATTTTATATTATTCAGCGATATAAAATCAACTAAATCTCTGCACGTTCCTATACGATTCTATAGTATGAGAATAACTTTCAACGTAAGCCATTGATTCACTCTATCCAATGGTCATAGTTGGAAAATCCAAACAAAACCAACCATTGGATCAACTCTTTTTTCGAGATCAACTCTTTTAGCACTTAGATTGTTGTCGCCTGCCCACCTAGCCCACGTATATATCCGCTCACGTGTGATGACCACAGGAGCTGTCCACTCAGATTGTATGTTAAAAAAATAAAGGTCGATAACTACTGCGGCACCTCGGCCCAACGCGGCCAGATCGCAATTGCACGAGAATTTACACACCATGTTTCGTTGACATGTGGTCCCATTCCAACATGTCAGTGAGACGACGGTGAGTCCTTTTGTACAATTTCCAAAAGGACGTGTAGGCCGGGGCGCCTCTTCGTGTACCGTGGCAAACTGGCAACCGTCCACCGACTCTTTGCCTTTCCCTCTCGATTTGGAACTGCTGTCACACGCTCTTCCTCCCTCCTGCATTTGCCTTCACCCTTCCTTCTGTCATTGTTCTATCGTCTTCTCCGTGGAGGGAACAAGCCGGAAATGACCCTGTTATTCTTGCCCTGATCTGAAAGATGACGTGGTGGGGGAACTCATTGATCGGTGCGATGTCATCACCTCGGCTAGCATGGCAGGTTCGTTCAAGACCATTCTCGACTCAACTAATAACATCATTACAAGGAACCCAAGGGTCCAGGAGCGGTTTGATCTCCCCTATCTTCTTCGTCGTGACCCTGCTGACTGCCACGGGGATGAGGGAAGCCTCGCCTTGTGCAAGTTGATGCCGCTTGATAATGATACGTATGATGTTAAGATGACATCGCTTGAGGGCAAGGCTTGGGCAGGCGCAACTGGAGATTGGGTTGTCTATATTGGGTACAACTGTGAGTGGGAACTTGTGAATGTGTACACTCGTCACCGAGTTCCACTTCCAAAAATCTTAGACTGCCCCGAGGTTGAGCACACTGGTATACTACGCACGTTCAAATACGATCATGGTGACTGTCTTCTATGGAAGATAGCAATTTGTCGAGTTCCCAACCGCTCTTGGCATTACAGGAACTATGGAGTTGTTGCTATCTTCGACAAGCTTGTTGCCGTCCTTCGTGGTTCGACTGGATGGATATTGCTCAAAAATCAGTTTCTATACACGGATGTGTATTGTGATGCAATTCAATATGAGGGTCATGTGTTTGCTGCCACCACTCGTGGCACTGTTTTTGCATGGGATCCTTGTAGTTTCGGTATGTTTGTCTTCCGCCGTAATTATAATTGTTTCATCCACATGCATGCGAGTTAGCAAGATTCCCTTCTCTACTAATTAACCTTCGTCTTGTGTTTCCAAGGTCCTGTGAACATTCCACCACCTATACTTGAAAAAATTTATAACCAAGGGGGAGATGACGATGGTGATGATCACGAGCAGGACTTATATACTCAGTGGCGGCTGGCAACTAATTCCAATGGATCACCCCTTCTTGTCTGTATACAGCCCACTGCTGACGTTACTACTAAGGAAGCAAGTGTTGTCTCCCATGGTCACACTCTCCGGACCTATTCCAACACCCATTGCATGGTATTTGGGATGGATACTACTGTGCTACCGCCTACACCTTCTCCCTGGTACAGTATTGATAGTCTTGGAGAAAACTCACTCTTCCTTGGACAAAACTATCCAATGATGGTGAAAGTCTATCCAACTGCTGTTGACAAAATGTTACTACCATTTATGAGAAGCAATTGTATCTATACTTCGGACATTGCAGTGGTTCCCTACTCTGGTCATGATATAGTAGGCCGCTTCAGCCTGGATGATCAGTCCTGCGTTGGTCTCTAGACTGACAGTTGGTGGCCCTTCCCAGAGAATCACTTGTGGTTCAAAGCAAGTGTTTCCAACGCCAAGGATTGGTTGAGTTGAAGTTCATTTCATTGCTTGTTATTTGTTGTGTCATGAAAACTTCAGTACTTACTAGAATGTTTTGTTGGAAATAATCTATAATCCAACATGTATCATCGTTGTCGTTGTGTGTTGATGACTTGTTGTATGTAATGAATGGTACATTTGCAAAGTGTGTCATAGATTCAATTTATGAATGGTTTTTGAGTCACTTCTTGGAGTGTGAGTACCGTAGTAGTATAGCCAGCATCCGGTTAGTATATGAAGTTGCCACATCACATAGAGCCAACCTAATATTGGAGTATGCTAGTCCTCCACCGGCGCGCCGCTTCAAATGGCGGAAGAATTGTGAGGTCGCGTCACCTTGTGTCCAGATCTGAGATGCCACATGTACCAGATGAGTGACTCCAAGTTCGACCTCCGTGATGCTAGGTGCAAGCCGAGGAACACTGTTGGAGAGACCCCCCCTCATAATTATCCTACATTGGTTCTTTTATTCATATGATAGAATGCTATAGGAGTTTTTCCTATGTAATCATGTTTTAATTGGCAATCTATCATCCACTCCAACTTTTGTTTCACTTCCTTTGATCCTACGAAGACAGTACTTGCTCTAAATGATGTGCCGCTGCAAGAGCCGCCTATATTAGTTAACCATGCTCTAAAAAGGTGGACCAGCTTTGGCTATAGTAGTACTGTACTAGGTTAGTAGGTGACCTTGCGCTTGGCTCTTCTCCTCTTCCGGAAGTCGAACAATAATGATGGTACTACAGTAGTACTTCTGGCAATCTGACACCAAACGAACTACTGCACATCCACCGCTTGTAAGCAAAAGTTTATCCTCGTGCTGCGAGCCACCGCGCACGCGTTGGCGAGGGAGAAGGCGTAGTAAGCAAGCTTCTCGTTATTCTGCGAGTTGACGGGACACATCAAAGTTACGTATTTATTAGTACTCTATGCAAAAAGGGTTGACCATGTCCATGGCTACCATCCCGTGCTCTGTCATTGAGTACATGCACTATTCACGTGCCATCGAGGAGAAAAAATATTGCGTAGTACTAGGTGCCATCGAAGTGCACGACTCACTTACGCACTACATATCTCCATTTTCTTGCATGACATGCCACCTTGATGCTAGATGTCCCGCATGTCATGGAGGAATATAGTATGATTTTTAAAATGGAGGCATATAGATGTCCCGTGTGTCGGCAAAAGGATGAACAAAGTTCATGTCTTAAATGAAAGAGTGGAAGAACATAGATTCCCAACGACCGAGAAGGAGCAACAAACCTCGGGGTGGAGCGTCTGCACTCATAATATTTTATATTATTCAGCGATATAAAATCAACCAAATATCTCCACGTTCCTATACCATTCTATAGTATGAGAATAACTTTGAATGTAAGCCATTCATTCACTCTATCCAATGGTCATAGTTGGAAAATCCAAACAAAACCAACCATTGGATCAGCTCTTTTTTCGAGATCAACTCTTTTAGCACTTAGATTGTTGCCGCCTGCCCACCTAGCCCACTTATATATCCGCTCACGTTTGATGACCACAGGAGCTATCCACTCAGATTGTATGTTAAAAAAATAAAGGTCGATAACTAATGCGGCACCTCGGGCCAACGCGGCCAGATCGCATTTTGCACGAGAAATTACACCCCATGTTTCGTTGACATGTGGTCCCATTCCAACATGTCAGTGAGACGACGGTGAGTCCTTTTGTACAATTTTCGAAAGGACGTGTAGGCCGGGGCGCCTCTTCGTGTACCGTGGCAAACTGGCAACCGTCCACTGACTCTTCGCCTCTCCCTCTCGATTTGGAACTCTGTCGCACGCTCTTCCTCCCTCCTCCATTTGCCTTCACCCTTCCTTCTGCCATTGTTCGATCGTCTTCTCCATGGAGGGAACAAGCCGGAAACGGCCCCATTATTCTTGCCCCAATCTGAAAGATGACGTGGTGGGGGAACTCATTGATCGGTGTGATGTCATCACCTCGGCTAGCATGGCAGGTTCGTTCAAGACCATTCTCGACTCAACTAATAACATCATTACAAGGAACCCGAGGGTCCAGGAGCGGTTTGATCTCCCCTATCTTCTTTGTCGTGACCCTACTGACTGGCGCGGGGACGAGGGAAGCCTCGCCTTGTGCAAGTTGATGCCGCTTGATAATGATACGTATGATGTTAAGATGACATCGCTTGAGGGAAAGACTTGGGCAGGTGCAAATGGAGATTGGGTTGTTTATATTGGGTACAACTGCGAGTGGGAACTTGTGAATGTGTACACTCGTCACCGAGTTCCACTTCCAAAAATCTCAGACTGCCCAGAGGTTGAGCACACCGGTATTCTACGCACGTTCAAATACGATCATGGTGACTGTCTTCTACGGAAGATAGCAATTTGTCGAGTTCCCAACCGCTCTTGGCATTACAGGAACTATGGAATTGTTGCTATCTTCGAAAAGCTTGTTGCCGTCCTTCGTGGTTTCACTGGATGGATATTGCTCAAAAATCAGTTTCTATACACGGATGTGTACTGTGATGCAATTCCATACGAGGGTCTTGCGTTTGCTGCCACCACTCGTGGCACTGTTTTTGCGTGGGATCCTCATAGTTTCGGTACGTTTGTCTTCCACCGTAATTATAATTGTTTCATCCACATGCATGCGAGTTAGCAAGTTTCCCTTCTCTACTAATTAACCTTCTTCTTGTGTTTCCAAGGTCCTGTGAACATTCCACCACCTATACTTGAAAATTTTTATAACCAAGGGGGAGATGACGATGGTGATGATCACGAGCATGAGGACGAGCAGGACTTATATACTCATTGGCGGCTGGCAACTAATTCCGATGGATCACCCCTTCTTGTCTGTATACAGCCCACTGCTGATGTTACTACTAAGGAAGCAAGTGTTGTCTCCCATGGTCGCACTCTCCGGACCTATTCCAACACCCATTGCATGGTATTCGGGATGGATACTACTGTGCTACCGCCTACACCTTCTCCCTGGTACAATATTGATAGTCTTGGAGAAAACTCACTCTTACTTGGACAAAACTATCCAATGATGGTGAAAGGCGATCCAACTGCTATTGACACAACGTTACTACCATTTATGAGAAGCAATTGTATCTATACGTCAGACATTGCGGTGGTTCCCTACCCTGGTCATGATATAGTAGGCCGCTTCAGCCTGGATGATCAGTCCTGTGTTGGTCTCGAGATTGACAGTAGCTAGCCCTTCCCAGATAATCACTTGTGGTTCAAAGCAAGCGTTTCCAACACCGAGGATTGGTTGAGTTGAAGTTCATTTCATTGCTTGTTATTTGTTGTGTGATGAAAACTTTAGTATTCATAATGTATCCTCGTTGTCGTTGTGGGTTGATGACCTATTGTTTGTAATAAAATGATATGCCTGTGATAAACTTACTAAATTTATGAATGGCTTTCGAGTCGCTTCTCTGGGTGGGCGCTGCGATGAGGCAAAAAAATATTTTCCAAATACAAAATTGTACGTGCATTGCAATAGGTTATCGGATGAGGCCAATCAACAATAGTACACTATTTGTACTAGCTTCACATGCTGCACTATCTCTACGTCTACGTACGTAATACAACAAGTTTTAAAATTGAGACCAGCCACCCATCCTCACAAAGAACACTTTTTAACCTAGCACAGACTCCAGGAAATTTGGCCACAGTGTGAGGTGGGCCATATGTTAATGTGTTCGTTGTACGTAACCAGCACCTCGAATCCTCGATACTACTACTATAAGTAGTAGGAGTAGTAGGGTGGCATGGGCCAGAACAAGCATTCACGTCCAGGAGTACGGCACACACCACCAGTACGACTTCCATCTGACACCATATTTCCTGGAGTCCGTGCTACAACAATCTCTTCAACCTCGTCGTTTCTCTAACTCAGCCATCGTGTGGCGGGCGAGGTGGGGGTTTGCCGATAGTCGGTTTCCTGCGGTCCCACTTGTAAGGCCAACTCCAACGCACGACCCCAAATGGACCTCCGTTTTGCCCGGATTCTGTCCGTTTGGGTAGGGCAATGGGGTCGTATCCGGGCCATTTCTCGGATGCAGTGGCCGTGTGCCGAACGCGCGGACGCATCCCGGCCACGTACATTTTTCTTTGCAAACACATATCTTTTTTTCATCATTGATTTTTTTGTACATGGAAGTACATCACCAAAATTTTGACTAGAAAAGCAAGACCAAAGAACACAAGAATACATTTTAGAAGATATCCAACTTCCATAACTGCTCCTGTAAGTTGGATTAGTGCCTTCTCGATGCATTCATTGTTGATCTGCAGAGGCTCGATTATGCGTGCTTCTTTCTTCTTCGAGTGTAAATAAGTAGACGTGTCTAGCCTCTATTCTATCAACAAGTGCACTAGTCTCATCTCTAGCCTCTATGCTAGCTAAAAGTGCTAGAACATCTACTAAAGTGTGCTCTATCAATATATCGTTGTACTCTTCTTCCCAATACCAAAACTTGCATCCATTCTACACAATAAAATTTCAAGTTGGCACAACTAGTCTAATCCGAGAGCATAACTGAAGATTTGGTCGATTTCTTCCTCCTTTTGCCGACACGTGGGACATCCAGCATCCAGGTCATGTCATGCAAGAAAATAGAGTGGTAGTTGAAGCCACGTGATGTGCATCTTGGGTTAAACTGTAAATAGAATCTTACTACTGTTGAGTAACTCCAAAAGCGGCCACCGAAGATCTTTATTGGATTTGTTTTTCATCACCGGCACGTCGAGGTGAAAGATCTGCAGGTTCAGTGGGTCCTCTTGCGTATTCACTGACATGTGGGACCGCATATGAGCAAACAGACGATGGGCTCCGCGCGTCTGCTGGCTGGCTGAGAAGAGAGATAGAGGAGGGCTAAGCACGGACTCCAGGAAATTTGTTCTACGTAACTAGCACCTAGATATAGTGGGGTGGCATGGGCCATAACTAGCATTCATGTCTAGCAGTACGGCACACGCCACCCACACGAGTCCCATTCGACACCAATATTCTTGGAGTCTGTGCTACAACCATCTCTTCTCCCTCCTGTTTTCTCAGCCATCACGCGGTGGGCGGGGTGGGGGTTTGCCGATAGTCGGTTTGCTGAACTGCGGTCCCACTTGTAAGTGAAAATGTAACACAGCACGCATTCCCCCTTGAGCGCGTGCCGGACCAACCATGTGGGGGTGCGACGCAAACACGGCAGGCTTTTCCTTTTGAACTTGTAACTTGAAAATTTTGGTTCTGCTCCATGGCGCGACCGATAGATAGAAATAATGATTTTCCCTTGAGTAATGAGAAGTTTGGTTCTGGCGCTGTTCATGCATGCAGTACGTACAAAAATTATGAAGTTGATGCAAAAGGTAAGATAATTACTAGTAGTACCATATACTACTACATGGATTTGACGGAAAGATAAAGATACATACGGATCCATCAACGACATCCTCACGCCCTAGTGCACCGGGTCACCAACCGACGTGTGAGGAGCAGCGACGTTGGCGGCAAGCTCAACATGCTTCTGAACAATGCCGTCAAAGGTTGCCCTGCGGTCCAAGAAGGCCAGCGTCCTATCGTCCTCCTCTTGCATTTAGTAGTCCTTGTGGACGATTTGCATATAGACGTGGGTGAGTATCTCGATGGTGTCTTGCTGTGCCAGGCGCTGCATGGCGAGCGCGACCACGAGGTGGACATTCTCCAGCGTGACGGTGGGCAGTCGCAGGGCCACCAGTGCGTCGAAGAGGTTGTCACCATAGAGGCCGTTGAGGGTGGCAGGCATCATAGAGCCTGGGCGCGTGGGCTGGAGGCGTACGTCAAGGTCGTCCGCGAGCTTCTTGATGACAGTGAACTTGTCGAGGAAGGCGACGAGGACCTCGTCGAACAAGGAGACGAAGCTGTCGTCCAAGTGGCCCCTCGCCCTGGCGGCCTCAAGCACTACGTGGAGACGTTCATCGGTGCCGGGCCGCAGGCCGGCATCGTGGGCCATCTGGCATAGCCGGCTGATGCTCACACTCATTGCCTCCATGGGTCTAGCTTCTAGTCAACTGATCTTGCGATTGGAGTGATCACTCTTGCCCTTGGGTGCGTAGGTGCGTAGGATTTCGTAGATAGGACTGGCGGGAGCCTTTATATGAGAAGTGCAGACGGCGTTGAATTCACGTGCGTGTTGGCCATCTACTCCTTGCCCCTCTACTGCACCTGCCATTGGCTGTATGACAGGTTGGCCATCCACCCGTTGGGCCCACGTGTCATACACCCAAAGGCAGGTGCAGTAAGTCAATGAAGTTGTGTCCCCCTCCGTGCTGGTGCAGTATAGTCATCTCACCGGACCTCTAGTTGGGGCCAAACGAGAGAACTTTGATGTTTACTGGTTTATTGGTCCCTTTGCATTTTGCGCCACGTTTTGAAATTTGATTTAACTAATAAAATGTTAATGCATGTAACCAAAAATGTTGTGTAAGTCACCTTACGAAAACCAAATAATCCCAAAACACTTAGGCACGGTACATTAACTCCCTCCTTGTTTCTTATTTCGTGACATATCAACCAATGAGAGATGTGGGCCGTGCATTTTTCAATGACTTGAGACTACCAAACATCACATGCAGTGGTAAGTTCATTGCATGCAATCCTATTAAGTAGCTTAAAGACATTAAGTTATCTCGCCGATAGGAATGAAACAATACACCATGTATTTATTTACAGAGGGAGTAGTACATTTTTTGTGACATGCATTACTAGATATTGCTAGTCAAATACTAAATCCAGATGGACGTGGTAGTACTACTAAATCAAGACGGTGGTGCTAGTACTAGTAGTAGTACTACCAATGTAGTAGCACTTTACTACCCGTTGGTCAAATTATTACGTGCTGCTCCTCACAGTGAAGTGACAAGACCCTACGCCGGAGATGAGACCTGAGTATAGACACCGTGTTCAGCATACCATAGTCAGCCTCACCGTCTGCAGTCACTATCATCATGGCTGTAGACCTAGCCTGCTTACAACTAGCCGTGTTCAACATAATTTCCCGTGCGTAGATGCCTGTGCATTGCACGGAACACCAAGATTGGGGGGTGGACGGCGCCGGCAGCGGCCATCACGCCAGATTTTTCCATGGCCTTCTAGATGTGGTGGGGAGGAGATAAGGCTGATTGTGAGAGACAAGGAGTTGTTTGTAAATAGGGAACAAGTGCGGGCATCTTTTTGCAAAACTGGAGAAGTTTGGTTTGTATGTGTCAGATCTAGATCTGACGGCTATTGGTGAAAGATGGCATGCACAACACCATCACCAATTCAGGACCTGTTTGATTCGCTGGATTTTGAACACGCAGGAATAGGACACGGCAATATTACAAGTTTCAAACTGCTATTACAAATGTTAGGAGTAATGCTGCACCTACGAAGAGGGAATTACTAGGAAGTTTACGTAAGAACTTTCGTTACTTTAGGTGGATGCAGCATTATTGTACAAACTAAAATCCACCATCTTGAGAAGTCACTAATGGGCAAATAAGTTTTCGAGTCTCTGGCCACTTGATGTTTCAAAAACAAATTCAGCTTCTGCGGAGACTTTGTCATTTAGGCTTAGACGCTTGCGGTGATCAACACGCCATTCATTGTCGCGCCAGAGAACGCCAAACCTCATTACCTTGAGCACACTTGCCTCGAGAACAAAGAACCTGGCCAATTTAATCTCAGATGTGCTGCCTCGGTAGTCGATCAAATCAATTTTAGTAAGATGGAGAGCAACGCATTCGATGAGATTGTTATAGTACAGCACATTTTTCACTTTCGGGTCTTCTTTTATCTGCAAAAGAAGAGAACATATTAGAGCAGCTTGCTGTATAAGATTGTCGTGTCATCAAGAGGTACCAATATCATTCGCTCATACGATAGGGTTGGCTGGCTAGTGATATTTTTTCACTCTCTCTCTCTCTTTCTCTCTCTCTCTCTCTCTTTCTTTCCTCTCATTTACCTAGGAGTACGTGAAGAGCTTGGGCATTTGTTGCCCTCCACTATGTGGCCGATGCCATATTTCTCAAAAGTATGCCACATAATACACATCGATGTCAAATCAAAAGATTTTGCCACCGCTCTCGTGATGTGAGAGGGTTGGCACCGCTGTGCACACAGACCTACATGTATAAACAAATCAATCAAACCAACTACACCAGCCTCTCACTCTCCCAAACAAGTGTTTTTTTATTGCCTCAGTCCTCTCTCTCTCCCACGCAAGTGTTTTTTCATTGCATGAGTTAATTTGGCACCGGAGCAAAGTAGGTGATCCAGATTGGGGCACCAGGTGAGCAATGGAGGGGCATCGATGCCAAATGCATCACAAGTGAATTTGGCACGTGTTTTGGCCTACATAGTGGAGGGCCATTATAGCCCACTTTTGTACTACCTCTTATTTAGTATAATATTTTGACCATAGATTTACGTAAGAAAATGCCAATGCATGTCACTAAAAATTACACCATTTGAAATTATGTTCAAATACGAATCCAACGATATATTTCTTAGTGACATGCATTAACATTTTGTCAGTTAAATCTATGGTCAAATTTTGATACTACAAAATAGGAAGAGTAAACCAGGACGGAGGTAGTACTTGCTCTTAGGGTAACCATAGAGTTACTGGAGTAGTCTAAGTTACTTTCCACTATGACTAGCCTAGGCTACTATAGTAGTACAACAAAAGATGATGCAGGTGATCATGTGAGAAAAAATACTAAAAATATTTCTTTCGGTGCAGTGCGTAGATGCAGTTTTGAACACTACACTTCTCATCGTAATTTGGGAAAATTACAAAAAAATTGAGCTACGTTGTGATTACCGTTTGCTAATAGGAAAGAAGTTTCACCCAGATGAGTAGCTTCTCCGTGCACGGAAAGCATGTAAGGAATCCAACAACTTGATCCAGATTGGGGCCGATAGATTTTATTGCCAAGATCTTCACTGTGCGCATAGACTGGGCCAAGCTTGTGGGAATCATTTTCTAGAAGACGGTCGTAAATACATCAAGAAGAAATTTAAAAATGTGAATTTCAAGAAGACGGAGAAGAAGATGAGTGATGTACCTGAACGATTACGGATCCAATAAAGAGTTCGGAGAATTTGGGAGACGAGTGCACCAACGCTGTTAATTTCGGCGCGTCAATGACCCTGATTTTTGTTGGACCTTCTAGATCCGATACAAGCAATCTCTCAAGGAAAGGCGCATTCTCAATGACCATAACGTGGAACAGTTGGAGTGATCTCTTCCCAATTGATGTCTTGTTGCGGGGCCAGCAAGACACATAAATCCATCGGAGATTCGTCGAGGCGATGTGGAGGCTAATGAACCCATGGATCTGCTCAAGACGAAGCTACTCGAGCGCAGTACAGCTGCGGAGCAGGTGCTGCATAGCCTTCTTCGAGATGACAACGTCGAAGAGGTCGAGCTGCTTGAGTTGAGGGAGAAGAAGGGCGGGCGCGACATTAATCTGGGGAAGATAGCAGGAGCTGAAGTTGGCACGGCGCAGCGTTGGCGTGAGGCGGAGCGCAGACGACGGCAGAGAGCGACATCGTCCATCTTCCAAGCTGAGCTCCTCGAGCTGATCTAGGGCGGGGGATAAGAACCACTCGTCGAACTTGGGTTGGACCTTGCAGTTGGTACTGAACATGCAGATGTCAAGGCATCTGGCTGGCCCAGGGTGAGATGAAAGGATGTTGGAGACTGTGGCCATGCGTTTGCAATCCCCGTCGCGGAGATAGCTGTCGACGGTGACGTTGAGGGGGACGCGGCGCCAGAGGGGCCGCCACCGCCAGGAGAGCAGGGCGGTCCGCACGGCAGATTTGGTGGGGAGGAGGCCGATGATGACGAGCACCATGTCGTCGGGGAGGCTGCTGCTGAAGTCCAGGGTCGCCGGATGCGGTTTTGGCTCGAGCCGCCTCTGCTTGTTGGCTGCCTCACCGTCCATCTCAACCGGCGGCGAAGCCGGTGTACACGTGTGCTGGTGTGTGTTGTGTGCTGGGTGTGCGCGAGTGCGTCCTTCTGTGCATGCCGCTGCGCAGTGGTGAATTGTGCGCGAGTGCGTCCTTCACGCGGAAGAAGTGTGTCCTCAATGTGCTCTCAATTGACTAGCGTGCGGGGTGCGAACCCGAGTGGTTTCAACTTTGTTTACTTCACCGCGTGTCAGATGGGCCTCTAGTTTACTAATTTTCACCCACTGCCACATGGGCCAGCACACGAAGATACAGAACACGAGCTGACAAGGCAGCATGTGGACTGGTTGACCGGTCAACTAAATAATATACGGAGCTATACGCTAACACAGTGAGCGTATAATCCGTCGGTATAGAGTGTTCGGGTCAGAGGGGAGGCCCGTGAGAGATAGCAGAGAGAGAGAGAGAAAGAGCTACTCCCTCCGTTCGATAATGTAGTTCCAACATTTTTTTAAAAGTTAAACTTTTGAAACCTTGACCAAGTTTATAAAGAAATTACTTATATCTACAATACCAAAGATAAATGATAGTATGAAGTGAGTACATGTTGTGATGAATCTAATGATCGTTGCAGTTGTAAATGTTTTTCTCCACATATACCTGGTCAAACCTTTCTGAGGTTTGACTTTTCAAAACATCCATATGCTTATGGACGTGAGAGAGTCCCTAACTAGAGAGGGAGAGAGAGAAATATAAAGAGTGAGTGAAAAAAGTGCGTGTGCGTGTGTGAAAGAGACATGGACAACACTCGATAAAAGTCGAGAAAAAACGTGTGTGTCTTATGCAAACATATCACACTTGCATCTTCGACAACGGAAGCAAGGTGAGGAGATAGTGTGTGGTTGTTTGCAACCGAGAGAGCAAGACCCCTAGCACGTGGCCAAGAGGGGTCTGATAAACAAGGGAGAGAGGTCAAGAGAGACGTACGGAGAAAATGCAGACATGGGGAGGAGAGAGTGTATGTTTGTCATTGAGAGATCCCCTGGAGATCGTGATGGGACTACATGGGTGGGAGATCGAGTGACAAGGTGTGTGCACGATAGAAGATACCCCGAGAGATATCGAGATAGACGTATGGATGGAAGGAGACAATACGTGTGTTCCTGATGGCTAGTGAGAGATAATCATACTTATGGGGGAGTGCTTGCGCCTATGATGGAGTGAGGGATTATGGTACTTATTAGGGGGGTGCGTGGCACATAGAGAGAGAACAAGGGAGGAGAGTGTTGGATGGGTTTATATGTGTAGCGCGAGCGAGACATGTGTATGTGTGAACCAGGGAGATATAAAGTTTGAGAGAGATTGAGGAGCCCCGATAAGACTGAGTGGTGCGTCAGTAGCTGAGAGGGGGAAAGAGATATTCCATCCGCTCGATAATGCAGTGCATGTAAATTTTTTAGAAGTCAAACTTTGGAAACTTTGATCGGGTTTAGGCAAATGTTATCTATATCTACAATACCAAAGATACATCATACAAAACTACATCTCATGGTGAATATAATGTTATATGTTTGCCGTTCTAGATGTAATTGTTTTTCTCCATGTACATGGTCAAACTTTGTGATGTTTGACGTTTCAATAAATCAATATGCTATGGACCGAGGAGAGTGCCTAAGTTGAGAGAGATCAAGTGCGTGTGAAGGAGAATGAGTAAGTGTGCAAAAAGAGTATGTGTGTGAAAGAGAAAGTGACAACAAACGATAAATTATAGAGAGTGTGTGTTTTTTTGTTTCTTAGGCGAACATATCACGCATGCATCTCCGAGATAGAAAAGCAAGGCGAGGAGATACACGAAGATAGCTACTGTGTGATTGTTTGCAACAGAGAGAGACACCCCTAGAGCACGTGTCCCATAGAGGTCTGGCCAACAAGGAACAAAGGTCGAGAGGGACACATGGAGAACATGGACGCATGGGGAGGGCGAGAGGATGTGTTTGTGATAGAGAGATCCCCTCAAGATCGTGAGGGGACTATATGGGTGGGAGATCGAGGGAGGTGCGTGCGCAATAGAAAGATGCCCCGAGAGAAATCGAGATAGACCATGCACATGTTTGTGATGGAGACTAAGATTAGCTAGTCATATACATATAGGGGGGAATGCGTGTGCCTACAATTGAGTGAGAGACCATCATACTTGGCTAGCTAGGCATGAGATTGTGTGTGTGTGCGTGTGAGATGGAGAGAGAACGAGGGAGAGAGATAGAGTTTTAGATGGGCCTATCGAGTCCGAGTGAGATATGCATGTGTATGTGTGACCCAGGTAGATGGAGAGTTTGAGAGAGGGAGGGGGAAGAGCTCCGAGATGACAGAGTGGTGCGTGAGAGAGTTACGGGCAATGAGCCAAGGAATTTGTGTGCGTACGATGAGTGCACCCAAGATATCTGGCTTGGACTAGAGAATCATACATAGTGTGCGAGAGAGACCTATAGATGGAGTATATATGCATGCGAACTAGAAATACCCCCCCCCCCCACACACACACACAAAGAGAGAGAGAGAGAGAGAGAGAGAGATGGAGAGAAAGCGAGAGGGA
>NC_057805.1:424554745-424641999 GCF_018294505.1 Triticum aestivum | reverse complement strand
GAGAGAGCAGGAGTCCGGGAGAGGGGGAGGTCGCGTTTTATGCATCGAAGACTGATATAAACCATGTTTCGATATAAACTTGCATTCAAATATTTAAATTGGAGAACATGTTGCCTGCAATCCACACATGAACGGATATATGCGTATATCAAACAAGTTCATTAATTTGACTTTCAACATATTCATAGAGTACTATAATACTATACAACATGCTTCTCGATCGAGGTGTTCAATTTTGGATTTAGTTCACTATTTTGACCTGGTGAACGAGCTATTTCATTGAATCGAGATATTTCATTTTGGGTTTGATTCCCCTTTTTTAGTGGGTCAACTATTTGTCATATAGTAAATCGCTAGCAACGAGCATGTAAAAACACATTACTCCCGAGCATCATCTCTCCATCTAAAAAAGAAGTGGCAAGCTAATATTTCAAAATTTGATTCGAATCGACTTGGTAAGGTAGACGTGGATGCTCGTTCTCCCAAATTTTGATCGAACCGTTAAAAATCCTCTGCTCGGTGGAATTCGCCCGAGCAAATAAATGGGAGATGCGAAATTACCGTCCTATGTGGGACACGCATCAATTGGCCCATTGTACATCGAGGGTAGGTTCATAACTTCATCCAAGCGCGCCTTCTCCTCGGCCGAAATGACATGTGCGAATAATTCATAAACCATGGTCGGCAAAACACGCTCTCCTTGCTCGAAATAGCTCGCGCCCACTATTGCAAAACACGCTCTCCTCGCCCGAAATCGCTCCCGCCCACTATATTTCAAAACACGCCCTCCTCGCCCGAAATCGCTCCCGCCCACTATTTGGGGAGAAGCAAAGTTACTCTACTATCCCCGACCCTCAGTACACAGACCCAAGACGAGAAGCCTAAAGGCAGGGGTAGAACTATAACTCCCCCTCACATTTCAGACAAATGTGTCCGTAAAACATGGTTCCACTCCCCTCCCAATTCCCCCCGGATTCATACCTCGTGGGCGCCAAATCACCTTCTCCCCGGAAGCTCCCTTCTCCCGAGCCGCGAAACCTCAGCCCCTCCTCCATGGCGCCCCCACCGCACCAATTTCACAGCCGCCCTCCTCCCTAATGCCGGAGACACTGTCCATTTGCCGTCGTGCACTAGGTCGTGTGCCTCTTACTCCGTGCTGTTGGAGCTGCCTTGACGACGACCGCGTGAACCGTACCGGAGCCGATTCACCCCCTCCATTGTTCACGGAGCTGGAGCGGCTCCAACTTTGGATCCGTCCAGAGTCCCGACGCTGCTTCCCCGTAGCCGTCGACCGTCGCGACATCGCTATTTCCCTGCCGCCGGTCGCCACCGCAACCGCGCCGGCCTCATCGACTTGGCAGCTGGACCTGCCTAGTTCACCATGCCGCCAGATAGGTCACACCCTCATCTTAAATCACTTTATTTAGGCATCAGTTCTTTGAATTATTATTCTGTGCCAATCGATTCCCAATAGGAAGCACCACCCCTCGAGGCGGTGGAGCTCTTAGGCTGTTGGTTAGCTGGTGTCTAATGTAAGGGTGCGGGGCCGCCATTTCGCATCGGAAGCAGCGCTTAGATGGCTATCTTAGAGTTGCGTGGGTTGAAGGTACTGCCGCCGCCGGATCTGGATGATGGGGAGTCTTTGTGGATTCGCCCGGGGGCGGCGCAACCACGGCAGTGCGGTGGGGCGGGGAGCGGGGTTTTGGCCGGGGCCATGGACGGCTGAGGCAGGCTGCTCTGCCGTTGGTCGCTGGCTCTTCGGGGAAGATTCCTAAGAGTGTCAGCCGGGAGGCACAAGACGGCCATCAAGCCATCCGGCGTAGATCGGACAGTACCAAAATAAAATAAAATCGTGTGACCCCAATTTAGTCTTCAGTCAACAGACGTGTGACCACTCTCGTACCTTGCTGTTGATCTCTTACTGTATTTCTTCAGATCAAATAGATGTGTCATTCTTAACATTATGCGTTATCTGCATCTTCAGCCACACCGTCTTCCGACTCACCGCAGCTGCTCCAACAAGGGAAGCATACACCAGAAGGGAGCTATAGTCCCCACTCAATAGTTCCCTGCATCGAATGCGCGTTCCGACATGGACAGCCACAGCAACTGCAGGGCCATCGACAATTCAGCACATGGTGCTCACTCCTATGGATGGCGGCCAAATAGGTTGTACCCTCATCTTACCTGTGTGCAACATTTATGGCTTTGTTATTCATCTAAGCATGGAAAATAGATTATCACATTTCACTGTATATTCATGCTGATCTCTTACGGGTCTTGTTCAGGAGTTAAGGTTGTTCCATAGTTCAGCTAAGATACTTGTTCTTTAGGTAACGTTGTTCCATAGTTATCATCCATCAGCCAATGCTATCCCACAGGCTGGTGATTATAGTATTATACCACTTCTAGTATTACCTATTAATACTTTTGTGTGCCATCTAGTTAATCTCGAGTACAAACGATACATATTCTGTAGCTTTCATCTGTGTTCTCCCTTTAGGTTTTGAGACCTGTTGCTACTAGTTAACCCCAGTCCTACTATTTATGCCGTCTCCTACAGGCACCCATTACATAAATCTAACTACTAGTTGTCTTCCATGCATGTCAGATATAATTGCACACACTAATATATCCACAAGAACCTCACGGAGCAATGTAAAGGCGAATAAACTTGATGTCAATGATACCCAATATGATGGAACATGTAAAGGCAGTTCTTCAGAAGACTTGCAGAAAGATGTTGAATCCTCTTCACCCCACAAGGTCCTTGCTCTAACTTGGCCCGTGATATGGGTACAACATGCATATAATGTCCTGGAGTGTATCTACTCTGTTGCAATGCAATGTGCTTAGCATGCTGATCATGCATGTAAATATGTCATGCCTTCCTGTTTTTTCAGTGCCTATTCCATTCATGATAACATGTTTTGAAATTCAAGTACTGTCATTCTACTCTATCGCAATGCCATCTGCTTAATTTGGACATCATGCTTTATCTTATGCATTGTTATTCATCAGTATGTACTTCATCTATCTACCATACCATGTTTTTTTTACATTGAAGTGCTGTTCTAGTGCTCTGTTGCAATGCCATCTTAGTTTCCCAATCATACATGTGTATGTTGCCTTAGTTTTTTCTATACGTATTCCGCTAGCATACAAGTTTACATTCAACTAGCATTTTTTTACTGTGTTGTCCTGTCGTATCCCTAGCTCTTACACCATACTCCCTCCGTCCGGATTACATGTTGCCGAAATGGATAAAAAAGGATGTATCTAGAACTGAAATACGCCTAGACCCATCCATTTTTTTCCGGATGGAGGGAATACATGTCAATATGTCATGCATTTCTATTCTTCAGTACCTATTCCATCTCTCTGATGTAGCATGTTTTATATTTGAAGCACCATTCTTCTATACAAGGCATGCAAGGGGAAGACAACTATGTTAGAATCGGAAGGGTTACAAACTAGGTATTTGCAAAAGATCCAAACGCCAGGAGATAATAAACCAACTCCAGTTTTTATAGATACTGCTCCAGCATAAAGAAACCCAACTCCTACTGATAATAAGCAGATTCTAGTGGCCAAAGAACTTGTCCGCTCCAGTCCAGCAAAAATATGTCAACTCGATTCTAAGAAGCATGTGCGTATCCTTGCATCATGAAATTTTATAGCATGCTAATCATATTTTCTACATGTTTCTTACCCATCTCTCTTTTAGAAAATAAGCTTAACAGATAGAAGAATTTCTGCACTGGTATCGTCTGTGAGGAAAGATTCTTGCAAGAATTCTCTGTGCTCCAATGCAGATGCAAGTAGCTGTTGTATATCACTATATTTTTACATCAGCATGTATTTTGTTAATCGGCATGAATCCAACCTTTATATGATCTAAATTTAGTTGTAGCAAAATGTATGATTAAAGGCCACAATGTTGATATTTGTAAGGTAAACTGCCTGGTAGTTTTGCATCCTGAGCTGCATGAGTGTACTATCTCATATCAGTGGGTTTGAATACTTTGGTTCTGCAGTGGGTTTTCAGTGTTTTTTTACTGTGTTGTCCTATCGTATCCCTAGCTCTTACATCATACTCCCTCCGTCCGGATTACATGTCGCCGAAATGGATAAAACTAGATGTATCTAAAATTGAAATACGCCTAGACCCATCCATTTTTTTCCAGATGGAGGGAATACATGTCAATATGTCATGCATTTCTATTCTTCAGTACCTATTCCATCTCTCTGATGTAGCATGTTTTATATTTGAAGCACCATTCTTCTATACAAGGCATGCAAGGGGAAGACGACTATGTTAGAATCTGAAGGGTTACAAACCAGGTATTTGCAAAAGATCCAAACGCCAGGAGATAATAAACCAACTCCAGTTTTTATAGATACTGCTCCAGCACAGAGAAACCCAACTCCTACTGATAATAAGCAGATTCGAGTGGCCAAAGAACTTGTCCGCTCCAGTCCAGCAAAAATATGTCAACTCGATTCTAAGAAGCGTGTGCGTATCCTTGCATCATGAAATTTTATAGCATGCTGATCATATTTTCTACATGTTTCTTACCCATCTCTCTTTTAGAAAATAAGCTTAACAGATAGAAGAATTTCTGCACTGGTATCGTCTGTGAGGAAAGATTCTTGCAAGAATTCTCTGTGCTCCAATGCAGATGCAAGTAGCTGTTGTATATCACTATATTTTTACATCAGCATGTATTTTGTTAATCGACATGAATCCAACCTTTATATGATCTAAATTTAGTTGTAGCAAAATGTATGATTAAAGGCCACAATGTTGATTTTTGTAAGGTAAACTGCCTGGTAGTTTTGCATCCTGAGCTGCATGAGTGTACTATCTCATATCAATGGGTTTGAATACTTTGGTTCTGTAGTGGGTTTTCAGTGTTTTTTTACTGTGTTGTCTTGTCGTATCCCTAGCTCTTACATCATACTCCCTCCGTCCGGATTACATGTCGCCGAAATGGATAAAACTAGATGTATCTAAAATTGAAATACACCTAGACCCATCCATTTTTTTCCAGATGGAGGGAATACATGTCAATATGTCATGCATTTCTATTGTTCAGTACCTATTCCATCTCTGCTGTAGCATGTTTTGTAATTGAAGCATCATTCTTCTATATAAGGCATGCAAGGGGAAGATGGCTATGTTAGAATATGAAGGGTTACAAACCAGGTCTTTGCAAAAGATCCAAATGCCAGGAGATAATAAACCAACTCCATTTTTCATAGATACTGCTCCAGCACAGAGAAACCCAACTCCCACTGATAATAAGCAGATTCCAGTGGCCAAAGAACTAGTCCGCTCCAGTCCAGCAAAAGAATGCCAACTCCATTCTAGGAAGCGTGTGCGTATCCTCGCATCATGAAATTTTATAGCATTCTGATCATATTTTCTACATGTTTCTTACCCATCTCTCTTCTAGAAAATAAGGTTAAATGATAGAAGACTTCCTGCATTGGGATTGTGTTCGAGGAAAATATCTTGCGGGAATTCTCTATGCTCCCATGCTAATGTAAGTACCTGTTGTATATCACTATATTTTTACATCAGCATGTATTTTGTTAATCGGCGTGAATCCAACATTTATTTGATCTAAAATTAGTTATAGCAAAATGTTAAAGGCGCCAATGTTGATTTTTGTAAAGAAAACTGCCTGGTAGTTTTGCATACCGAGCTGCATCAGTGTACTATCTCATATCATGCACATTACTGAATTGTAGTGCTGCTCTGGTTGCCCATTCATTCATTGTGTCAATGTTGCTTTCGTATTACCTTACCTGGCTGATGATAGCTGTGCCATATTGTGTTAATTTGGTGTTGGCTAGTTGCCCAAACGTTCGTTGTGCCAATGTTGCTTTCCTATTATCTGCCTTGGCCAATGATAGCAATGCTAGTGTGTTAATTTGTTGCAGGCTGCTGAAGATAAGAAGACAAACTCTGAAAACAACAACGCAACCCCATTGTTTCTTTCCAATAAATCTAGGCTAGGTAATATGGCAATAACTCATGATTAATCTGTTTGGTTCCCCTCCTAATTCATGTTATGATAAAGTGGCCGAGACACTCTCCACTATCAATAACACAAGCCTGCCAAAATCTCCATCTGAATCTGTTCAGTATCCTCTGTCTTGAATGCAATGGAAAAAATGTATGTTTGTGAACTAATTAATGGCTGAAGCAATGATGGAAATGGTGGAGGAATCAGAGGTGCAGAGTCGTGTGACACAACAACTGATCAATGTTTTCAGAGATAGTGTAGCAAAGCAGCAAGAACTTGCCCACATGCTTATGGGCGTCATCCGTGCTGAGGTTGCACCTTATGACGTTGTAGATCATTAGGTTATGTTCATTTATTTGCACTGGCATCAATCTTTGATTGCCCAGTGGATGTAATTTCCTGTAATATATGCTAGATGTGCAACGTTTTTCCCTGTATGTCATACATTTGCTTGATCGGTTTTGGGCCTGTGCATAATTGCTCGTCGTAATGGGCTCAAATTATCTAATTTGGCCTAAAGACATGTATGAACTTTAGTGGGCCCATTAAGTTAATGGGCCGTTACCAGGCCGAAAGTTAATGGTCGGCCCTCTTAACTCCCGGGTCGTTAATAGGCCGACATCGAAGCGGGCAACAGGTGGGCCCAATTGATTTCACGGGCCGTTAACAGGCCGTTACTAAGTTCAGGCTACATATGGCCCAACTATATTGTGGGCCTTTAGCAGGCCGAAAGAGACAACGGGCTTGTAATGGACCATGAAGAGCATGGGCCACTAAGAGGCCGAAAGTCAGGTCGTATTGTAAATGGCCCAACTGTGTTGTGGGCCTTTAGCAGGCCGAAAGAGAAACCGGGCTGGTATTGGACCATGAAGGGCATGGGCCGTTAAAAGGCCAAAACTCAGGTCCGACTACAAATGGCCCAACTCATTTATGGTCCGTTAACACGCTGAAAGGCACACATGGCCGGGAATTGGCCCAACACTTGAATGGGTCGCTAAAAGGCCAAAACTCAGGTCCGACTACAAATGGCCCAACTGATATATGGGCCGTCAACAGGCTGAAAGACACACCGGGACGGAAATTGGCCCAACACTTAAATGGGTCGCTAAAAGGCCGAAACTTAGGTCCGACTACAAATGGCCCAACTGATTTATGGGCCATCAACAGGCTGAAATACACACCGGGCCAGAAATTAGCCCAACATTTAAATGGGTCGCTAAAAGGCCGAAAGATGTACATCATGAAAATTGGCCCATCCATTGAATGGGCCGTTAACAGGCCGAAATCTCATCGGGCCAATATTGAGCCCAAATATATAGCGGACTGTTAACGGGCTCGAACTGACGATGGGCTGCAATGCTGTCAAATCTTTAACGGGCCGTTGACGGGCCGAATTGGCACATCTCGTATGGGCCGTGAGCTTAAATGGACCTTACACAAGTAGGCCTTATATGGGTCGGCCTGCCAATTTTTACTAGGCCGGCCTTTTTCACCAGAATGGGCCAATGTTGGGCCGTGCCACGTGTCGACCTATGATAGGCGCCTCCTGTCCAATGAGTGGATGACATCTGTCCCAATGATGAGGCAACACGTGTTTCCTCCGGCCAATGATGATATTACACGTGGAAAATCCCCATTGGTCCGGGCTGTTAACGGGTTATCGGATCCAAAACCAGACCCGATAGCTTAATGGCGTTCCGTTACGGTGGATGCCACGTGTCTGTCACCCTTGACGAAAGCACTTTTGTGACGCGCGATGTATCATCATGGAAGTGGACACTTCCGAGATGATAATTTTGGTAATATCATGGAACACTTCTTCGACAGCACAGGTATGACTATCTTCATTCTGTCATAAAATCGCCATGGATGTACATGCATGACAAAAAACGCGACCTACTGTGACAAACACATATCATCACGGAAGTGTATTTTTTGTAGTGTGATGATGGTCTTTCTACATACAGTAGGGACTCGTCAAGTCGGGCGGTTGCCGAGGCAGCGTGGGGAAGCAGAGACGCCCACGTCCCATCAACCGCCACACGTCAATCAAGGCCGCAGGCTATTGGGTCCCGCGGCGCTCCGCACTTGACCCTTGGCTTCGCCTCGAAGCCAAGTCCGAGCGCGGGCCCGGGGGCTACTGTCGGCGTCCTGGGAACGGGGGTACCCAGACTTGCCTGCCTGCGGCCCAGGGCGTGGCTCCTCCAACGGCCTGGTATGGCCCATCTCCATCAACAACCACTCAAGACCCTCGCGAGGGGCCAAGCCTCGCGAGGCGGACGATGCAAGACCTCCTCAGGAGCGGCCTCCCTAGGCTGGCTCCCGAGGAGCGGAGAGATCTATGCAAGGGGCACATCGCGAGGTTTGCGTGACGTGAGCCTTGACGACCAAGGCCAGGCGGGCGCCAATGGGCAGAGAGTACTCATTGCCTGTTTGGTGCTAAAGGGGCAAGCGCAGGCGAGGAGTCCCGAGGCATCAGACAAAGGTTTCCATATCGGTGCAACGAGACCAAGACCAGTAGGACGGCAGGACGAAGGTCACCATGGAGCCCACGATGGCGTCACCACCAGAGCCTTTGGCAGGCGAAGACCACCTTTTATCAGGATAGCATGTACTAGTTGTCCCCCTTCAAATTGGCCGTTGTGGGAGCCCTGCCCGCCTAATATTTGGGAAGAGGACCCGGGCCTCTATAAGTAGGACTAGCCACCACCATAGTGAGAGAGGGATCATTCAGACCATCCTTAGCGCATAAGCTCACCGAAGTCAAGAACACCTCTCCTCAGGAGGTGTTCATCCCTTGTACTTGTTCATCCTCAGCCTACAAGGCAATCCACCACACCACACTGGAGTAGGGTATTACACCACAACGGTGGCCCGAACCAGTATAAACCCTCGTGTCTCTTGTTCTTTGGGTTCGTCGAGCTAGGCCTTGAGATCGTTGCGAGAGCAAGCAAGAGAGAGAGAGAGAGAGAGATCTTCGTGCGCACCCCAGTGTTCAAACCTCAAGGGTTTGCCGTAACCCACAACCCGACAATAAGGAAGAGAACTTTCACATGCAAATAAACTATCCTAGAAATCTTTGGTGATTGTGAGCCCCCATCAAATTATTATATGCCAAAATTGTTGATGTTGGACAAGGAAGACAACGTAATGGTTTATGTTTGTTCATATTCACATAGAAGTCATATTGTCATAGATCCTTCAACATGTGGTGCTTGCCCCCCATCTTTGCTAGCCAAAAATTCCGCACCAAGTAGAGATATTACTTGTGCATCCAAAAAACCCTTAAACCCAAATCATATTTTCAAGAGTCCACCATACCTACTTAAGGATTGAATAACATTCTTCAAGTAAGTTGTCATCGGTGCAATTAGGCAATACAAATTGCTTCTAAAAGTGTGAGATCATTTAGTGTAAGAGAAAATTGAGCGTTATACGAACTTGGATGGCAAAGAATAAAAGCGACAGACTGCATAATAAAGGTTGTCATCTTAAGGGGCAATACAACGTGACGTTCTCCTGCAGTAAGGGATTGAGCATACAAAAAAATAAGTGCATGGCAACCTCTGCTTCCCTCTACGAAGGGCCTATCTTTTACTTTTATGTATTTAATTTTATGCAAAGAGTCAAAGTTTTTCTCTCTATTCCATTTTATTTTTCTCCTTTGGCGAGCATCATGTGGTGACGAAAGATCTAGGCACATATGTCCAGTTGAATATGGGTAGCATGAGTTATTATAGTTGACATCACCCTTGAGGTGAATACGTTGGGAGGCAAAAGAATAAGCCTCTATCTTTCTATGTGTCCGGTTGAAACGTTTGCTCATGTGTATGCGGTGAGTGTTAGCAATCATAGAAGACTATCTATAGCTAAGTATGTGGAGCTCTTACTTAAAATCTGTTGAATAAGTTGAATTGCAATTGCTTGGTGACTAAGAACATAGGTTGTTGAGTTTGAAGAGTCATTGTTTGAACCTTAACATGTGAATTGGTTGCTACTATAACATGACAAGTTTTATAAGAAAGAATTGCTGTTATGATGCTAGGAAAACTGATTGAAATTGTCATTGATCAAACTTATGCACTTTGCTAGCATTCACACTTCATAAATTATTTCTTTTATCATTTACCTACTCGAGGACGAGTAGGAATTAAGCTTGGTGATGCTGATACGTCTCCAACGTATCTATAATTTATGAAGTATTCATGCTGTTATTTTATCATTCTTGGGTGTTTTACAATCATTTTATAGCAACTTTATATCATTTTTTGGGACTAACCTATTGACCCAGTGCCTAGTGTCGGTTGCTGTTTTTTGCTTGTTTTTTACATCACAGGAAATCAATACCAAACGCAGTCCAAACGCAACGAAACTCCAAGGAGATTTTTATGGACCAAAAGGAACCCAATGGGCCAGAGCTGCACCTGGGGGGTGCCCCGAGGGGGGCACAACCCACCAGGGCGCGCCAGGCCCCCTGGCGCGCCCAGGTGGGTTGTGCCCACCTCGGTGGCCTCCCGCACCCCCTCTTTGCACTATAAATTCCCAAATATTTCGAAACCCTTCAGGGTTAACCTAGATCAGAAGTTTCGCCGCCGCGAGGCTCTGCAGCCACCGAAAACCAATCTAGACCCGTTCCGGCACCCTGCCGGGGGGGGGTCATCTCCGGTGGCCATCTTCATCATCCCGGCGGCCACCACGATGAGGAGTCCACCCTCGGGGCTGAGGGTTTGTACCAGTAGCTATGTGTTTAATCTCTCTCTCTCTCTCTCGTGATCTATGTCATGGGCTTTGTTAATATAGTCGGATCATATGATGTTTCTATCCTCTATACTCTTGTTATGATGAATTTAATCTTTACCCTTTGAAGTTTTGTCTTATCGGATTGAATATTCAGATATGAGAACACATGATATATGTCTTGCAATACGAAAACTTGAGGTGACAATTGGGGTATCTTATTGATTCACTTGATATATGTTATGGCATTCAACTTGCGGATTCCCGTGGTGATATTGGGGTAATCTTTGCATAGGCGTTGATGCACATTTTTCTCCGACGGAAACTTCAGGGTCTCTTTATAGTTCTTTGTGTGGATTGAGTATTATGAATATGAATTTGCTTTGTGTTATCTTAGTACGAACTCTTAATTAGATCGATCGGAAAGAATAGCTTGCATTATTCTAGTACGAACTCTAGGATAGATCGAACGGAAAGAATAGCTTTGAGGTAATCTCGTAACCTACAAGCAATATCTATCTTTTGTTCTCCGCTAATAGGAACTCGGGAGTGATTCTCTATCACACTTTGAGGGATAATCATATGATCCAACTATGTTAGCACTGTTGAGAGATTGCACTAGTGAAATTACGGACCCTAGGCCTTGTTTTTAAGCATTGCAACACCATTTTTGTGTCCGTTTACTATTTGCTACCTTGCTGTTTTTATTTATTCAGATTACAAAAATATATTTCCACCATCCATATTACACTTTTATCACCATCTCTTCGCCGAACTAGTGCGCCTATACAATTTGCCATTGTATTGGGTGTGTTGGGGACACAAGAGTTTTCTTGTATTTGGTTGCAGGGTCGTTTGAGAGGGACCACCTTCATCCTACACCTCCCACGGATTGATAAACCTTAGGTCATCCACTTGAGGGAAAATTGCTACTGTCCTACAAAACTCTGCGCTTGGAGGCCCAACACGAGTCTACAAGAATAAAGTTGCGTAGTAGACATCACACACGGTTCGCTCTAGCAATCCGTCGCCCTCAAAATTCTTTGTGGGACAAAAAAGCCTCACCACCCAATTCAAAAAAGAAAAAATAAAACCCTCACCATCCCCACGTCACAAAAACCCTCACCCCGCCCGCCACCCCCTCCGGTACGGTCCCCATTCACACCTGCACAAGCTCCTCCGCGTCTATGCCATGGCACCACCTATCGCGGCGGTAAACACTTAGCTCGCCGCCTGCCGCCGCCGCCAAGCGTCCGGCAAAGCCCACCACAATTCACCACGTCCGGTTGCCGCTGCCTATCACCATCGACTTTCTCGACGCTGCTCGCGGTCGACCCAGCTCCGCTCGGTTGGGGAATCTGCCGTACTGAGGGTTCTTTCTCATGGACGACAAGGTACCTAATTTAATGAGATAATTATGTCATCTCTTATCCCAGTTCATCTGCCTCCTTTAATCACCCAGTGGAAATCATCGTGAATTCATTTTTATTCGAGCTGATTTGAGGGTTTTCTTTCATTCCTATAATATACAGTGCGCCGACACTTCAGGACTTTGCGACCTTCGCCAGAGATTCCTTCTCGCCGTACTAGATAACTTGAGGACGCGCGCGGTATGTTCAATCTAACCCGAAATCGGTTGGCATGGCCTACTTTCCTGAACATATTCTAAATATTGCTACATTTGGATAAAAGGTGCCACATGCACCATATACGTCAAAGGGAATTTTCCCCTCTTCTTTCTATATTTGGCAAATTAATGATGTATTGTTCTTTCGATTACTCTCATATTTCCATGACATCATGTTTACCCTATCTGTTTAATTATAGATTTTTGTCCTTCGATTTCAACTGATGTACAGTTCTTTCAATTGAGGCCCATATTTGCATGTTACCATATTTTCTTTAACAATCCTACCGTTTTCTGGAGCACATCCCTTGCTCTGCAACAGATTATGTAGTGCACAATTTTTCCCTTTACATAGACCAAGGCCGTCGGATGTGGGGTTCCGCCAAACCCTTAAGGTTCAAACTCTGGGGTGCGCGCGAAGTCTTTCCCTCCTACCGATCCACGCCCTAGCTCACTAAGATCTCGCGGATGAACTCGACGAACTTGCAACACAGAAGGACACGAGATTTATACTAGTTCGGGCCACCGTTGTGGTGTAATACCCTACTCCAGTGTGGTGGTGGTAGATTGCCTCTTGGGCGGATGAAGAACAGTACAAAGGGAAGAACAACCTCCTGAGGTTGAGGTGTTCTTGCGGCTAGGATAGGCTCTTGATCGGATTGGATCAAGC
The DNA here is from genome assembly GCF_018294505.1 of Triticum aestivum. Classification (NCBI taxonomy): domain Eukaryota; kingdom Viridiplantae; phylum Streptophyta; class Magnoliopsida; order Poales; family Poaceae; genus Triticum; species Triticum aestivum. Next base: position 424,628,930 of record NC_057805.1, on the reverse strand, counting down.
TGACCTGCCTACTGTGGTGGCTAGTTCTACTTATATAGGCCCTGGTCCTCTTCCCAAATATCGAGCGAGAAGGAAGCCAACAATGGCGAGCAAATTTGAAGGGGAACAACTAGTACAAGCTATCCTGACAAAAGCGGTCTCCGCCTGCAAAAGGCTCTGGTGGTGACGCCGTCTTGGGCTCCATGATGGCCTCCGTCTTGCCGTCCCCCTGGTCTTGGTCTCGTTGCACCGATATGGCAACCTTTGTCTGATGCCTCGATACTCCTCGCCTGCGCTGGCCTCCTTAGCACCAAAGAGGAAACAAGGACGCTGCGCGCTGGCGCCCGCCTGGTGCCGATCGTCATGGCTCACGTCACGAGAGCCTCGTGAGTTTTGCCCCGCCTTGATATCTCCGCTCCTCATGAGCCTGCCTGGCTAGGCCACTCCTGAGGAGGTCTTGCGTCGTCCGCCTCGCGAGGCTTGGCCCCTCGTGAGGGTCTTGGGTGCTTTGCTGATGAAGATGGGCCGTACGGGCCCGCTAGCTTAGCCACGCTGCGGGCCGCAGGCAGACAAGTCTGGGGACCCCCGTTCCCAGAACGCCGACAGTAGCCCCCGGGCCCAAGGTGCGCTCGGGCTTGGCTTCGCGCTGAAGCCAAGGGTCAAGTATGGAGCACCGCGGGCCCCAAAACCCTGCGGCCTCGGTTGACGCATGGCGGTTGATTGGTCGTGGGCATCTCCGCTTCCCCACGCTGCCTCGGCAACTGCTCGACTTGACAAGTCCCTGCGACATGCAAGGAAAACCATCATTACATGTGATCGTGGGAGGCGCCGGTTGGCCTTCTTCCACTATAAATGGGGAGGGGGCGGAGCCCCGGTCACCCATCTCTTTCTTGCTCGCTTGCTTCTTCCTCCTCGATCCATTGCTAGCAGCGCCACCAATGGCGCCACGAAGGAAGTTCTCTGCCGCCAAGAAGGGGAAAGCCCCTCGCGAGGGACCCGGCTCCCCGGCGCCCCAGCGCGGACGCGGCCGTCCGCGCAAGCACGTCATGACCCCTGACGCGGCTCACCGTCGTGGCGGCGCCGCGGCACGCGGAGGGGGTCGTCCCAGCCATGGCAGTCCAATTGATGAAGGGAGGCATGCCATGGTGGCGCGGCCTCCCCGTCCACGCTTCCATTCGGCGGAAGTGTCGCCGGAGTTCGTCGTCTGGTCGGAGAACCCGGCCCGCAACTGGCTCCAGCTTCCGCGTTTCTTTGTCAGCGAACTGCCGGCCTCTGGTCCAGGCGGGCTCTGGTTGCAGGCGGATGGTTGCTACAGTAAGGCCTCTTGGGTCGTGGTCGAGACTTCCGCCCCGGTCAACATAGCCCTGGCCCGCGGCTGGCAGACGTTCGCCCGCGCGCGCGGCCTGGGAAGGCGGTGCACCCTCCACTTCAAGTTCGATGGCGACGCGACCCTCTACGTGAGGGTGTTCGGGGAAGACGGTCGCTGCGCCGGGTGCTGCCCCGAGGCGGACGACGGCGAGGAGGTGCTCGGCCTTAGACGGTAGTGACGAGGATGAGGGTGAGCCCGCCCCCGGCGGCGACCGTGCCTCGTCCAGCTACGGCGGCTCTTCCTCCGGCAAGAGCTCCAGCAGTGGTGGCTACGACCAGCCGCCGCGCCCGCTTTGAAGGCGGCAGCGGGTCGTCTCATCGCCGCGCCTTCGTGAAGCGCTAGGAGGGGTCTGGCTAGGCTCGGGATGTCGCTAGGGGCCTGCCTCCGTGGATCGCTGCAACACTACTTTTGTTTTGCTCTTTTTCCTGCATCAAAAATGAAACCAGTATGGGGCCAGCGGGCGTGTACCGAACTATGGTTCCTTGGTTATTGCACTATGCGTGTTGTTCCCGTGTCGTGTCGTTATTTTGCGCAAAGATAACTTAATCTGGTATATTCAGGACGCCCTCTTCCTCACGAGGTGTTTGTTTCCTCATGTCCATCTTGCCTTGGTGGCCTGCATTCGCTCAGGAACTGCAAAAATTCGTTAGTAAGTGCACTAAAAGATTTTCCGTTCACCCAAGCCTTGACCTGGCGCTTTGTATCGCGGTACCCGAGGGGCACGGACCAGGAGGGATGCGCCAGCTTTTCGGCTCGAACGAGGGTGGCTCGTGAGAAGGCAGAGAGGAGAAAAACGCTCATGAGGGCACCTGCCAAGCCCCCTCGTGAGGTATGCGAGAGAGAGAACACGAGCGAACAAGAGCCAGCGAATGCGGTAAGAGGCGAGGGAATCAAATCAACAAGGAACACCAAAGGCAAACTTCGATTAAGGAAAAGCGAGCCAACTACGGAAAGCAAATGAATATCCGCGTCCGGCACCTAATCTAGTCTTCAAGTCTTCTCACCAGCGCGGAGCTAAGTGCTGCCACTAGGCATGGGAGGGAGCCCCAGGGCCTGAGGCCGGCACCCCTGAGACTCTGGGGCGTGTACAGCCCCACTCATTCTTACGTGAGAGTGTCATGGGCGGCGATTCTTCACAAGCGCCGGGCCTTCTTCACAGGCTCTGGGCCTTTCTTCACAGGCTCTGGGCCTTGCTTCATGGGTAGAACTTCCGGAGGTGCTGGATGTTCCAGGCGTTTTGGATAGGTATCCCCTCTTGTGTCTCCAGGCGCACGGTGCCAGGCCTGGAGATGTGGACGACCTAGAACGGGCCGTCCCACATGGGTGAAAGCTTATGCAGCCCTTCCCTCGAGAGGACCCGCGTCAGGACCAGGTCACCCATCTCGAGTGTCCTGGAGCGGATGTTGCGGCAGTGGTATCGCCGCAGCGCTTGCTGGTACCTTGCCGCACTCAGTGCAGCTTCGCGACGATGTTCCTCCCCCAGCACGAGATCCATCCCCCGCGTGGCGTCCTGCTGCGTTTCGTCGAACGCCAGGACCCGTGCGGAGCGATGCTTGACCTCGTGAGGAAGGACTGCTTCAGCTCCGTAGACAAGGAAGAATGGGGTCTCGCCCGTTGGCTTGGTGGCGGTGGTGCGGATGGACCACAGCACGGACTGAAGCTCGTCGTGCCAGACCCTGCCGCAGGCCTCCAGCTTCTTCTTGAAGGTCCTGGTCTTGATGCCCCTCAGGACCTCAGCGTTGGCGCGTTCGGCCTGACCATTGCTCCTGGGGTGCGCCACTGAGGCATAGCAGATCTGCATTCCAAGGTTAGCACAGTAGGTTTTGAAAAGGTTACTAGTAAACTGCGAGCCGTTATCTGTGATGATGCGGTTGGGGACCCCGAAGCGGCTCATGAGGCCCTTGATGAACTTGACAGCAGAGCCTGCCGGGATGGTACGGACGGCTTCTACTTCCGCCCACTTGGTGAACTTGTCGATTGTGACGTAGGGATTGCCGTAGCCCCCTGGCGCCTGAGGGAACGGTCTAAGATGTCCAGCCCCCAAACCGCGAACGGCCACGTGAGCAGGATGGTCTGGAGGCCCTGAGCTGGCTGGTGAATTTTCTTGGCGTGGAATTGGCAAGCTTCATAGGACTTCACCAGCTCGGCTACGTCATTGAGTGCCATAGGCCAGTAGAATCCACTGCGGAACACCTTGCCGACGAGGGTCCGTGACGACGAGTGGTGCCCACAGTCCCCACCGTGTATGTCAACCAACAACTCCCTTCCTTGATCACTGGAGATGCAGCGCAGCGTGACTTCGTTCGGTCGTTTCCTGTACAACTCGCCGTCTTGGATACAGTATGCCATGGCCTGCCGGGCCACGTGCTCTGCGTCCTCTTCCTTCTCCGGCAGCGTACCTTGCATTAGGTACTCCTTGAATTCCTTGGTCCAGCATTCCTCCTGGGGCTCGAGTGCCAAGAGCAGCCTAGCTCCTAAGGTCGGGCCACAGGCTGGGGCTCCCGTGGCTGGAGGCTGTGGGAGCTCCTCCCGAGGCTGAGTCATGGTTGAAAGTGGTGGCGTAGCTAATGGCTTGAAGAGCCGCTCCTCAAAGACGCCGGGCTCTTGCGGTTGCCGGTTGGATGCTCTTCTGGCGATGTCGTCGGCTTCCTGGTTGGTGCCCCGGGGCATGTGTTGCGGCTCCAGGCCCAAGAACTGCTTTTCCATCTTACGCACCTCCGCGAGGTATGCCTCCATATGCTCGTCCTTTGGCTCGTATACCTTGTTGGAGAAATTGACGAGGAGTTGCGAGTCACCTGTGACGGTAAGGCACTTCACCCCTAGAGCCGTCGCAGCCTTCAGGCCAGCTATGAGGCCTTCGTATTCCGCGATATTGTTGGAGACCTTCTCGCCGTGCTGGAAGCAGAGTTGCACGGCATAGTAGAGCTTGTCTTTAGTGGGCGAGATGAGCACTGCTCCAGCCCCTGTGCCCTGGCGCGTGAAGGCACCGTCGAAATACATGACCCAGCCTTCTGGAGCCTCGCTCCCTGATGAGGTGGACCGGTCTTCGCCTTCCTCAAGTGTCGGGGCATCCGTCCATTCGGCCACAAAATCAGCGAGCGCGGCCCCGTTGATGACCCTGGTAGTGCTGAACTCCAACTGGAACGCCTGCAGCTCGATGTTCCACTCGGCGACCCATCCAGCTGAGTTGGGGCTCCTGAGCACCCTCTCCAATGGGTAGGCTTAGACGACCTTGATGGGGTGGCCCTAGAAGTAGTGTTGCAGCTTGCGTGAGGCCACCAAGAGTGCTAGCAGGAGTTTCTGAGGCATGGGGTAGCGTGCCCTCATGTCCCGCAGCACGGTGCTGATGAAGTACACCGAGTGCTCGACGAGGGCTGGCGCACTGTCGAGATCTGGGTCCTGCGGAGATCGGGGCATCTCCTGAAGTGGTGGGGTTCCTGAGACCTGACTGTCTTCGGAAGTTTTTGCGACACTGCCCTGCCGAGCTTGGTCTTCTGCCGCTGAGGCCTTTGCCGCGCCTTCCTGACCCCGCACCACTTCAGCTCCGACTTGGCGCGGCGCGCCCTTGGCTTGACACTCCTCCCGAATCGCCACCAGCACTGCGCTGGCGGAGTACGGGGTGGTGGCAAGGTAGAGTACTAGGGCTCGAGAGGCCGTGGTGCCACCATCACTGGAGGGCTGGTGATGTATTTCTTGAGGTCTTGGAAGGCTTGGTCAGCCTCCGGTGTCCACTCGAACAGGCCCTTCTTCTTCATGAGCTTGAAGAAGGGTAAGGCGCGCTCTCCCAGCTTGGAGATGAAACACCCCAATGCGGTCACCCGCCCTGCTAGCTTCTGCATCTCTTTGAGGGTCTGCGGTGGGCTCATGTCCTCGATGGCCTTGATCTTCTCCGGGTTCGCCTCGATTCCTCTATGGGATACGAGGAATCCCAGCAGCTTGCCGGAGGGGACGCCGAACACACACTTCTCCGGGTTAAGCCTCAAGTTCACCTGGCGCAGGCTCTCGATGGCCTCCTCCAAGTCTTGAATCAACGTCCTCGCGTCGCGAGACTTTACCACTATGTCATCGACGTAGGCCTCTGTGTTTCTCCCGAGCTGCCGCCCCTGGGCGATGTGCATCAGCCGCTGAAAGGTCGCACCCACGATGCACAGCCCGAAGGGCATGCAGGTGTAGCAGTACATCCCACATGGTGTCAGGAAGGCTTTCTTCTCCTCATCTTCCACCGCCATCTTGATCTGATGATACCCTGAGAACGCATCCAGGAAGCACAGCAGGTCACACTCGGCAATGGAGTCGACGATCTGGTCGATGCACGGAAGCGGGAGCGGATCTTGGGGGCAGGCTTTATTATGGTTGGTGAAGTCGACGCACGTCCGTTCCTTCCCGCCTTTCTTCGGCACTACGACGGGGTTCGCCAGCCATTCGGGATATCAAACTTCGCGAATGGCACCCGCCGCCTCCAGCTTGCAGGTCTCCTGGACGATGAAGGCCTGCTTCTCAGTGGACTACCGTCTAGCTCGCTGCTTCACGGGCGTACGTTGGGGCATACCCTTAGATGATGCTGAATCACCTCCCTCGGGACCCCTACCAGCTGGTTGGGTTCCCACACGAATATCTCTTTGTTTGCACGCAAGAACCTCACTAGGGCCTCCTCCTAGCCCGGGTCAAGTCAAGCGCCTATGGTAAGGTGGCCCCGGAAGACCCGTCCTCGGTGACAGGCACCTGCTTGGTCTCCGCCTTGTCTTGGGTGAACAACTGCTTTTTCTTGGTAGGCGCGGCCTCCTTGGCCTCAGGGGTACCGGCGCCGGTGGGCTGTGCTGCCGCCGCGGTCTTGAAGGCAAGCCTGAGTGCCGTCACAGCCTCCTTAGTGTCCCCCTTGATGGTGAGGACGCCTTTGCTCCCAGGCATCTTCATGAGCTTGTAGGCCGGGTGAGTTGCCGCCATGAACTGAGCGAGAGCTGGGTACCCGAGGATGGCGTTGTACGGGAGACCGATGCGGGCAATGTCAAAGTCTACCAGCTCGGTGCGGTAGTTGTCGTGTGTGCCGAAGGTGACGGGGAGGCGGATCTGCCCCAGAGAGTGGGCAGCTCCACCACCAACTCCTGAGAAGGGCTTGCTGAGGCTGAGCCGCTCGAGCGACACGTGAAGAAGGCTGAAGGCTTCCACGGAGAGCAAGTTGAGGCCGGCACCACCGTCGCTGAGGGTCTTGGTAACAGCCACGTTGCAGATGATGGGCGTGCAGAGCATTGGGAGCCTGCCCGAGCCGGCGGTGGAGCTGGGGTGGTCTTCTGAGCCGAAAGTGAGGTCGGCCTCCAGTGCAGCCCAACCCGGCGGATCCCCCGGGCGCTTGGAGGTGGCCCCCATCTGACGGAGGAACGGCTTGACGTGGCGATCGGAATGCGGTGCTTGTGAGCCGCCCAGCAGGGCCACGGCTGCGTGGTGCGCCGGCACCACATAGCAGGCTGCGTAGAGGTCGCGGAGCTCCCCCCAGGACGCCACTATGGATCCAGGGAGGTTGAGCAGCCAGGCGGGCGGCTCGCCGGCGAGGGCCATGGGGAATCAGTTGGCCATGATCTTGTCGTCGCCTCCGGCCTCGAGGACTGCCTCCTCGTACGCCAGCAGGAACGGCGACGGGTCCGCCGCGCCGTCGTAACGCGGCGGCATCTCGGGCTTGAACTTGGTCGGCCACCTCACCCGCCGTAGGGCGGGGGCCAGGGCTCGGTACCAAGATGCTCCGCTATCGATGTCGGCCACAGAGGTGGATGGCGGGGCACCCGCCATGGGGGCGAAGTGCGGCGGCGCGGGGCGTAGGCTGGTGGAGGGGAGCTACGGCGCACCCCTACCTGGCGCGCAAAATGTCGGATGTGGGGTTCCGGCAAATCCTTAAGGTCCGAACTCTGGGGTGCGCGCGAAGTCTTTCCCTCCTACCGATCCACGCCCTAGCTCACGAAGATCTCGTGGATGAACTCGACGAACTCGCAACACAGAAGGACACGAGATTTATCCTAGTTCAGGCCACCGTTGTGGTTTAATACCCTACTCCAGTGTGGTGGTGGTAGATTGCCTCTTGGGCGGATGAAGAACAGTACAAAGGGAAGAACAGCCTCCTGAGGTTGAGGTGTTCTTGCGGCTAGGATAGGCTCTCAATCGGATTGGATCAAGCTGACCTGCCTACTGTGGTGGCTAGTTCTACTTATATAGGCCCTGGTCCTCTTCCCAAATATCGAGCGGGAACGGAGCCAACAACGGCGTGCAAATTTGAAGGTGAATAGCTAGTACAAGCTATCCTGACAAAAGCGGTCTCCGCCTGCAAAAGGCTCTGGTGGTGACGCCGTCTTGGGCTCCACGATGACCTCCGTCTTGCCGTCCCCCTGGTCTTGGTCTCGTTGCACCGATATGGCAACCTTTGCCTGATGCCTCGGTACTCCTCGCCTGCGCTGGACTCCTTAGCACCAAAGAGGAACCAAGGACACTGCACGCTGGCGCCCGCCTGGTGCCCGCCTGGTGCCGATCGTCATGGCTCACGTCACGAGAGCCTCGTGAGGTGTGCCCCGCCTTGATATATCCGCTCGTCGTGAGCCTGCCTGGCTAGGCCACTCCTGAGGAGGTCTTGCGTCATCCGCCTCGCGAGGCTCGGCCCCTCGCGAGGGTCCTGGGTGCTTTGCTGATGAAGATGGGCCGTACGGGCCCGCTAGCTTAGCCACGCCGCGGGCCGCAGGCAGGCAAGTCTGGGGACCCCCATTCCCAGAACGCCGACAAAGGCTCCACGGATGTCATACTGCACACAAACCAAGGATTTACAATCGTAGCTACTGTAAGACTTGATGAATGTGGTGACTCCTATTCTGGCATTGGCTTTTGGAACGAAATTGCAAAGTTTATGTACTGAAAGCTGGCACTAAAATTGCACTGCACATAAAAGGGCCTGGTCATGAGATATATGCTAACTTCCCCGACAAAATCATCCGTCCAGACTTTGTTTGAAGTAAGTTTTCTTTTCAACTATCTGCATGTTGACTCACCCAGCAATGTCAAATGAATTGTGTAGTATTTAAGAAACCAATTTTTATTCCCTTTTCTTACTATATTCCTACCTAATAACTTCTAGTTACCACCAATACAGTTTTCTATTGCCCTGTTTTAACTAAATATTCCATGTACTCCCATTTCTATCAAGAACTGCCATCCCCCCCTTAATGACGCGCCCGCTCTTATTCTACCATGACTGAAGCACCTCGAGCTTCTCGCCGTCTGCCTCTCAAACGGTGACATGGAGTGCCTTCTCCGTGGATGTACTGCACTCGAGTTCCTTCATCTTCAGGCGATCAATGGGTTGACTACCTTCCACATCACCTCCATGACTCTCCGGACTATTTATGTGTGTTGCTGGTGCGGCAGGAAGACATCACAAGATGTGTACCACGGTATGGTCATTGAGGAAAAACCTGCACTTGAGAGATTACTTGTAGTTGATCAAGAAGGTCCAACAAGAATCAGTGTCATTTCTCCGCCGAAATTGACAGTGGTGGGCTACTCGTCTCACAAATACTCCGAACTTGTTATTGAATCCACACCCGTTCAGGTACAACAGCCGCCTGTACCTCTCCTTCTACAAATTAACATTATTTCTAATTTTGAAGATGTTTGTTCGTTTGTCATTCAGAAAATGATTCCGACAAGCTTGACCCCGAAACTGCGCACAGTGAAGGTCTTGGCACTAGAATCTATCGGCCCCAACCTGGAGCAAGTTGTCAGTTTCCTGAGATGCTTTCCGTGCCTGGAGAAGCTATATATCGAGGTGATGTTCCTTTCCTGTTAAATGTTAACCATAAGGGAGTTCAATTTGTGACACCTTTTTCCAAGTTTAGAATGACAATGTACTACGATTTCTGAAGGTTCTTTTGGAGGATTTCAGTACATACATGCCCCCCATATTGGTTGCTTGATCCATATGGCTACAATCAATAAGCATTTCTCCTTTGGATTCATTTGTACTAGTTTTCTTAGGGAACTTTTCATCCACCCCAACCTCTTGTGAAGAAGGCTACATTTTTCTAGAATGTAATCAAATGCCCATGTTAATCATGTCAGATCAAAGATGGCATGTTAGTGCATTTTACAAATCCTGCAAACCAAATAGGCCTGTAGTAATGTTCAAAACTGCATGTAGGCACTAACACGTTTTCTTCTTTTGTAGATAAGATTAGACCCAGTGGTGGATAATGTGATACAATATAACAATCACGTCGAATGCCTAGATCTGCATCTCTCAGAAATTACTTTGAAGAACTACCGAGGGACCTTACCGGAGATTATATTCGCCAGGTTCTTTGTTCTCAGAGCAAGGGTGCTGAAGGAAATGACGATTGCCCTACATTTATTTCATAAAAAATGAATGGTTTGTTAATCGGCGCCGGCGCCTACGGCAGAATGGAGTAGGCTCCAAAAATGCTGAATTTCATCTCGGAAATCATTGTGTCAACCCATACATGACTTCTCAGTGGCTGACCCATTTGCAAAAATTGTGAGGTTTCGAAAGCAGACTTAGAAGCGGTGATATTAGTTTGAACCTCTCTGATATCCATGTTCAGCGGATCAGCGCGAGCGTTTGTAGCTGACTAGCTTAATTTCATTTCTAATATCAGTTTGAACCTTGTAATCTTTGAATTTGAGCCATATAACTCTGGAATTTGAACCTTGTAACATTTCGAGCTTTTGTGGTACAATCGTTGAAATGGCATCGTATGAGACTCGTATATTGCTAGCACTATTTTGCCCCTAATATGCAGTGGTCTTAGATTTTATTAACCATTCTCGAATCAGTTTACCTTGTCGATCTCACAGCACACGATCTGTATAGCTAACTCGACTGCGATCTTTGACATTATTGCACACAGTTGGTTTCTTCCACCGTGTGCACTATAGAGCGCAGAATTAATTATCGCACTCGAGTGTCCATCATCACCCTCTTGTGTAACTTTGACCTCATCACCCACGGGTAAACTTATGGTCGAAGTCCTTCCACACACTTCGTTTTTACAAAGCTTTTCGCCAATAAACGCCCACAATTTGTCCCTCTTCTAGCCAACGCGTTGCCAAACTAGCCGGACGGGAAGCTTGCGCGGTAAACATCGCGGTAGCGCGGGAACATGTTCACCGATGATACATTTGGCGCCTCTTCCAGCCCACGCGTGTGGTGCGGTGTTGTCAAGTGTGCACTCGAATCCTCCGCTATGAACGCCGTGACAAGACGTGACGATTACAGGCCGGCCGGCCCCCATTTATTACAGCGGCCATTTAACCCTTGTGTTTATTCAACCTTCCGATCACGCCCCATCATTGCAAGAAGCAAACCCACCACAAGAAATTCTTAGAGAGGGTATCCTGCGCGGCTCCAATGGCGCTCTGAGCGGCTGCCAATGACCAGCAGAAGTTCAAGCGTGCCGTGGTGGACACCCACAAAAGGTTCATGGACCTCTCGGTGCTCTACACCAATGACCCGGTCTGGGTGGAGCACTCCATCCACATCACGGAGCTGTTCCTTGCCGAGGAGAAGTAGAAGGTGGTCTGGTTCGACCTCGAGTACACCCACGCACGTGCCGGGTCTCGTCCCAAGGTCACCGTCGCCCAGACGTGTGTGCGCCACCACATCCTCGTCTACCACTACTGCCAGGCCACAAGGCCTTGCGAGCATTTCGCCAGGTTTGTCAACAGCCCCCACTACATGTTCGCTATGGTGGACATCACCAACGTTGTAAAGGCGCTCGAGAATTCTGGCATCGCCTGCCAGAATCTTGTCGACGTCCAGCTCCAATACAAGATCTAGGGCAACAAGGAGCATGAGAAGGACTCACTGATTCACCTCGCCGAGGCCATCATCGACCCCTACTACAGAGACATGAAGGATTCGTGGAACAAGGACAAGCGTGCCTGGCACTCGGCCTGGATGGAGAAACTCGATAAAGCTCACGTCGTGTACGCGGCCAAGGAGGCGTACACGAGCTACGACATGTACAGGCGGATTGTTGACATGAGGAAGTGCCTCCTTCCCCAAAACGGCCAGGGATCCAGCCAGAAGCAGAGCAATGGCCAGTGTCGTGGCAACAATAAGTAGATGATTAGATCCTCGTTTCTCCTACTTTAGTATGCCTGTAATTTCTTACTTTGGTGTGTGGAAATGTTATGTGTGTAGTCACTTGTGCAATTGTATGCTTAATTTGGTTATGCAATGCTGTCTTTTTAAGTATATATGTTGATGCTCTGTAGACAGAGCGTAGATGTTGTGTGGACAAAGAAAATCACATCGCACACGGACTAAACAATGGAACCCGTCGGTGACGTTTTCATCAATCGCTCACAATTGTATACCAGCAATCGTTTGCTCACAACACACACAGCTTGTTGGCAGTAATCGTCTGTGTTGTTATTGGTCTTCGCACATGTTTCCGATTATAGACCTATTTGACTCGTACCACACACATCTTCTTCATTTGAACCGTTTCTATTCTCATGTCTCAACGCAAACAGTTCCCCCGAGTGAACCCCGTGTCGTATATCGCACACACCTTTTATCTGGCTGACCGTTTATTTTGTGTTGCCTAATCGCAAACAGTTCATCCGAGTGAACCGTATGCTGTACATCGCACACACCTTCATCTGGCTACCCGTTTCTTTTGTTCCTCCTCATCGCAAATAGTTAATTGAGCTGAACCGTATGCCCTGCATCGCACACGCAACTAAAATATGAACCGTGTTTGATGCATCCTCCATCACAAACGTTTTGCACCTTTTTTGACGGTTTTTACACCACCATTTGCGATTATGGCATCGCACACAATTTAGTCGAAGGGTCTCTGATCGTAGTGTCGCGTTAGCAGCATCCTGCAGTAGTTGTGGTAATAGTAATAGTGGTAATGGTAACAATAGAAATGATTTAGTAGCAATTGTAACAGTAGCAATAGTAACAGTAGCAGTAGTAACTTAGCAAGAGCAATATGTGTAAAATTTGTAGCCATTGGACCGGTGAATTTGTTGGATGATATTCATCATATAACAGTCATAACCTAGGGCGATACGGCACTAGATCCAGTTCATAAATATAAGGTAGGCATGTATTCTGTAAATAGCCATACGTTCTTATGGAAAAGAACTTGCATGGCATCTTTTGTCCTACCCTCCCATGGCAGCGGGGTCCATAAGGAACTATGGGATATTAAGGCCTCCTTTTAATAGAGAACTGGAACAAAGCAGTAACACATAGTGAATACATGAACTCCTCAAACTACAATCATCACCGGAAAGTATCACAATTACTGTCACACTGGGGTTTACGGATCATAACACGTAATAGGTGAATATGACTTGCAAGATCGGATCTAGAACATAGATATAATGGTGAAAACATAAATGGTTCAAAACTGAAATCATGGCACCCGGGCCCAAAGTGATAGGCATTAAACATGGCAAAGTCATAACAACATCAATCTCAGAACATAGTGGATACTAGGGATCAAGCCCTAACAAAACTAACTCGATTACATGATGAATCTCATCCAACTCCTTGATGCGGCTTGAAGCTACGTCGGCTTTTTCCCCAAAGAGGAATGGATGATGCAGCACAGCAACAGTAGGTATTTCCCTTAGTTATGAAACAAAGGTTATCGAACCAGTAGGAGAACCAAGCAACACAACGTAAACAGCCCCTGCACAGAGATAACAAATCCTCGCAAACCGACGTGTTAGAGGGGTTGTCAATCCCTTCCGGGCACTGCGCCTCAAGATAGGCAAACGTACGTGAATAATTTTGTAGTAAATTGATAGATCGAACGCCAAATAAAATAAATAAGATTAAATTGCAGCAAGGTATTTTTGTATTTTGGGTTTAATATATCTAAAAATAAAAGCAAAGGGTAAGTAGATCGCAAAGGCAAATAATATGAGAAAGAGACCCGGGGGCCGTAGGTTTCACTAGTGGCTTCTCTCGAGAAAATACCAAACAGTGGGTAAACAAATTATTGTTGGGCACTTGATAGAACTTCAAATATTCATGACGATATCAAGGCAATGATCAATACACAGGCATCACGTCCAAGATTAGTAGACCGACTCCTGCCTGCATCTACTACTATTACTCCACGCATCGACCGCTATCCAGCATGTATCTTGTGTACTAAGTTCATGGAGAAATGGAGTAATGCAATAAGAATGATGACATGATGTAGACAAGATCTATCTATGTAGAGATAGACCCCATCGTTTTATCCTTAGTAGCGACGATACATATGTGTCGGTTCCCCTTCTGTCACTCGGATCAAGCACCGTAAGATCGAACCCACTACAAAGCACCTCTTCCCATTGCAAGATAAATAGATCAAGTTGGCCAAACAAAACCCAAATATCGGAGAAGAAATACGAGGCTATAAGCAATCATGCATAAAAGAGATAAAAGAAACTCAAATACTTTCATGGATATAAAAAGATAAATCTGATCATAAACTCAAAGTTCATCCTATCCCAACAAACACACTGCAAAAAGAGTTACATCATATGGATCTCCAAGAGACCATTGTATCGAGAATTCAGTGAGAGAGAGGAAGCCATCTAGCTACTAACTACGGACCGGAAGGTCTACAAAGAACAACTCACGCATCATCGGAGAGGAACCAATGGAGGTGGTGAATGTCGGTGTCAAAACCGGCGGATCTTGGGTAGGGGGTCCCGAACTGTGCGTTTAAGGTCGATGGTAACAGGAGACAGGGGACACAATATTTACCCAGGTTTGGGCCCTCTCTATGGAGGTAATACCCTACTTCCTGCTTGATTGATCTTGATGAATATGAGTATTACAAGAGTTGATCTACCACGAGATCGTAATGGCTAAACCCTAGAAGACTAGCCTGTATGACTATGGTAATGAGTCTGTCTCCCCTTCCGGACTAAGCCCTCTGGTTTATATAGACACCTGGAGGATCTAGGGTTACAAAAGGTCGGTTACAAAGAAGGGAATCTACATATTTGGTCATCAAGCTTACCTTCCATGCCAAGGAGAGTCCCATCCGAACACGGGTGCAGTCTTCGGTCTTCGTGTCTTCACAGCCCATCAGTCCGGCCCATGGCTAACAGACCGGACGCCCGAGGACCCCTTAGTCCAGGACTCCCTTAGTAGCCCCTGAACCTGGCTTCAATGACGAGGAGTCCGGCGCACAGATTTGCATTCGGCATTGCAAGGCGGGTTCCCCCCCTTTCCGGATACTTCACAATGGTCTTCGGATGATCGAGTTCGGCTCGGCAACACAAGTACCATATACTTCCACAGAGGGCATAATAATTTATAAGCCCAATCCTTTGGCAACTTTTTACAACGTGACATCACGTCCGTCTGGTCATTATTTCGAACTGTTTTTCGCCTGCTGCCCCACGTTCCGAGACGTGGTAGTCATTGGCACATCTTATCCCAGCAGAGATCGCGTCCCCTTATTAAGGGATTCTTTATCGACACGGACGTGGGTAACCCAACCGTCTTTAGGGTACAACTCCTTGGGAATAGGCGAGTTTTAAGGCCCGGGAGGAGGCATTCGATATTCACGGCCTTTATAAAGAGGTATAGACCTGTCTTTCTTTTGCACGCTTGATTCTTCCTCAACCGTTACTACCTCGAGTTCCAACACCCAGGTTTCAATCGCCGCAAGCCTCAGTCATGTACGGATCCAGCCATCGAGGCTGGTGGGTGGCTTCTTCTGTCACAGAGGAGGATATTGCGAAGCTTCCGGTGGCATGATATCTGACCGCAGAAATCCTCCATCGGCTTCCTACGGAAGGGCAGGTTATCCCCACCCCCAGATCCGGCGAGAGGGTCGTGTTCATTTCCCACTTCCTCTGAGGATTAGGGTTTGCCCTTAATCCTTTTGTCTGGGGGCTCATGTTCTATTATGGACTAGATTTTCACGATCTCGCCCCGAACTCTGTTCTGTCATCTCGGCGTTTATCGTCATGTGCGAAGCCTTCCTCCGAACTCCTCCACACTTCGGCTTGTGGCTCAAGACCTTCAATGTGAAGCCGCAAGTGATAGAGGGGGAGCAGGCGGAGTGCGGTGGAGCCTCAGTGAGCAAGCTTACCAGCGCTGTTTGGCTAAAAGGATCCTTCACAGAATCTTCCGACTTATGGCAGCAGGAGTGGTTCTATATCACCGAGCCCCGGGGTTCCAAGTGGGCAGCTGCGCCTACGTTCCGATCCAGCCCCCCAATTCAGCTTGCTTCATGGATTAATAAGGGGTTCCACTAGGGATCAGTTGACGAAGTGTGGACTCTGCAGAGCCGCATCCGAAGCCTCATTGAGAAGGATATCGATCTTGTCAACATTATCCAGGTAATGCTGGTCCGCCGGACCCTGCCGTGCTAGCGACGGCCTCTCCGTATGTGCGAGTTTAACCCACAAGGGCCACGGACTCTTCAGCACTTCTTCGGTACTACGTACTAGGGAATGTGGAAATTATTTTTCAGGAAGCGAAAACAGTGGCTAGCTACTACCGAGGACATCGGCCTTGACTGTAACCATCCGGACACCACGATAAGTATCCGTCCGCCGAACACCTCCAAATCAGGTATCCTGTGGTAAGACACTAAGCAAACCATCTTTTTCTAGGGCTGGATAAAGAAAGCGGAACAGATTAGGTGTCCGGCCCCTCTTCCCGAAGACTCAGCAGACCCCGTGTTAACAAGGATGCTGGTACTGGCATCGTACCAGGCGCCGGTATAGGAGGGTAAGGTGGAAAGTGGGAAGACCCGGGATGACCTTCGTTCCGGAGGTAAATTAGATACCGCGTTCGGAGAAATCGACATTTCTTCGCCCGAAGACGAAGGCGAAGGAGAAGCAAGTATCCCCTCTCCATTTAGGAAGAAAAGGGTCACCTCCGAAGGTAGGGAGGGGCGGCCTCCGAAGAGGGGCAAGATGCCACCGGCGGGCGGCTCGGGATTGGAAGGCGACGCCGTTGAACAGCTCCGTCGTGAGGACAAGCCTCTGACCAAATTGTCAGTGAATCTGGGGTGCTTTGATCGCATCCCGTTCCTTTCCTGTTACCGAAGAGACATGTAACATGCCTGTGTATTTTTACAGTTTGGCACAGAGTTTTCCTAGGCAATCCTCTTCTTCGGGAGATCTCCTCCTAGAGATGATGGAAAGCGAGACGCCTCCCCCGACCTCCTCGCCCAATAAGGCGGACGACTCCGAAGTGTCATCTCGGAGGGTTTTTCTAGACCAACAAGTGGTGCGGGGGATGACAGAGGCGGTACCCGAAGCTGGACCTCTGATCGTTCGGGATTCAGGGGCCAACAATGAAGGCCCCGAACTATCCAGTTTTCAGCCAACGATGATTCTGGAGACAGGTGAACGGGTTCCTTCAAAGGATGGTCGTGCTCCTACAGCGGCTTTCGGAGACCCGGCGGCGCCGGATATGTTGAGGGATATGCTGCGAAAAGCATCTGTCTCAGAGGAACAATGTACCTTGATGGGTACGGTGGTTGAGAAGATTCTGTCCGCAAAGAGCGGATTGAATGAAGCCTTCATGAGCCCGCTAAGAGCCTTCGAGGTTTGTGATGTAATATTTTCAACTATATTTTATTTGCAAAAATACACCTGTGTGTAGGTAGTAGCCCCTGAGACTCAGGTTGGCTTCCCATGGAAGGCGAACGGAGGATCAAGAAGAAACACTCAAGGACTAATCTGGTTAAGTGGAACAGAGGCTGCTTCTCCCCTGGCAACTTCCCGGACTACGGATATTGCTGAGCTAAAGTGGAAGCTTGATGTGGCAGGGGATGACAATGCGTTAATCAATATGCGTCTTGATGAGTCGCAAGGTATGTATTCGGAGCAGTCCTTACACATACATGTTTGTAATATAAGCATGACGTTGAAAGTTGCATACTGGGATATGCATGGCTGCAGATGGTGCCCCCGCCATTGAGATTCTTCGGGCGGAGCTGGCTCGGGCCAAGGAGCAGGCCCGGTTTAGTAATGCGCCTGCCGAAATGGCATCGACTGAGTTAAAGGCCGAACAAGCTGCTCGGCGCCAAGACGAGGAGAAAATATCCACGATGGCGCTCGCACTAAAAAATGCTACTAGCCGCTGTGAATTTCTTGAGAAGGAGATTGAAGCCAAAATGGCTGAACTTGATAAGGCCTTACGAGAGGTGAGAGAAGCGCGGTCTGAATCCAGAGTAGCCCGTGAGGAGATCCGGCAAGCTGGGGAGATTGCGGCCGGTAAGCCCTTTTTGCTGCAGACTAAGTTCGGCGATCCGAACTATGCTTAGCTTAACCAAGTGTGGAGTTCTCCGGACGAGTTTTTAGACTTGCCGAAGAGTTCTTCCGATGCGGCGCAGTTTTACCAAGCGCGAGAGGGGTATGCAACGGAGAGGCTTTTCTGGTCACAATTTGGCGCGTCAAAGTGCCCTCTGTTACTGAATGAACAGATGTCCCAACGGGCCGAGCTTCATAGGATGTCCGGCGCTGCCATGAAGAACGTCATAATCCGGCTGTGGCTGACTGAGCATGTTCCGAATGGCTACTTCGGCTTGGTGCAGTGGCTTGTTGATGCGGTGCCACGTATCGACGCTGTGAAGCGGTCGACGTGTACCGAGGGTGCACGGATGACCTTTGCCCATGTCCAGACATACTGGGGGAAGATGAAGGCCATCGATGTTGCGGCGAAGACGTCTTAGAGGCTGCCCGCTTTATAGAGGGTCAATGCTCGAAAGACATAGTATTCGAGTGAGGTGTAAGGGAATTGTAAAAGACAATTTTATATTTAATCTATTTTTATGTTTTGCTCGAAAGATTTTGTTCCTCCTGTGCGACCGTTTTTATATAATCTGAAAGTTTTCCAGTCGTCGGCTTCAGCCCCTCGTAGGAAGTACGGGGGTGTTAGGAAAAGCATTTGATCACTCTTGACCCAACATCTTGGTCCATGAAGGAGGTGACAATGCGGCGAACCAGGCAATCAGACTATAGGGCATTAACACTTTTACTTAGCCATAGGAGTTTTATGGTGGGTCTACGATATAGCCCATGGTATGTACGCGGCTTATTTTTAATACGATGCATTGTACAGATGATCTGAAAAAGATCCTTCGTATAACACGGAGAGAATCGCTAAAGATTTCGATAAGTCGTCGAGTGGTTGAACAGCTCTCGCCGCATAATGACAGTCAGTTTTCGGCTTTCTCTACTGAGGTGCTTGACCAGATGAACCGGAAGCACAATCGCAGCAGTTCTCCCTTTACTACCCTAGCCGATAGAGCGGAACGTAGGGTAGCAAGCACAGGAGCCGGGCAACCCAACTATTGACCCAAGACATGATTCAGAGCTGATGCATATAAGGCCAAACTTGCGACGCCGAAGTACACTATAAAGCTATTTGGACTTGCCGGCAACTCATTTGTTCCCATACCGAGCCCCTGGCGAGTTATGCCGAGGTGTGTGTGTAAAACAACCACAGGAGCAAAAATTCGGATCGATTAGGAAAAAGTCAATACTGGACACTGGTTACATTTACTGGGAGCTGTGTGATATGCCAATTATTATATAGATAACAAAGCCGCAACCCTGGCTATTTGACATGCTAGGGGTTGAAGGCAGAGGAAAAAGGCACCTTACAGGCTCGGAATAGAGAGGTCGGTCTACAAAAAGTTATTTTGGGCCTCCTCTCGCACGTCTGCGCCGCCTCTCCTCGGTTAAAGGGATTCCTTGACGGGAATAACCCTTGGATGATTGTACGAACCCGAACTCTGGTAGAGTCCTCGGGGTGAGTGGCCCTTGAGCTACCTGTGGAGGGGATAATAAAAAGGAAAAAGGGCAATTAGAAAAGTAGGGGGGTTGCAGGCGCGCCCGTATTGTGCTTCCGTCGGTGCCCAGGGTATTTCAAGTGCATAATCATGTATGCGCGGTACCCACTTCGAAGGCATATTAGGTGAACGGCGGAAGCCGAATTGCTAGTCCAATATGGACATTGATCGGTCATGTTGAATGGAGACCGGCGGCGTGATGGCCGACGGGGTATGCGGCGTGATAAGGCCGCTGTGTAGTTCGATTGAGGTAGCCGTAGTATGATCTCCTGTATGGAGGGAGTGTTTCGTGCGCTCACCTCTAGGGGTGTGTGTCACGTACACCATGTTTAGTGTTTTTGCTTCGGGGGGATATTTCTTCTGACCCCCGGTATTTGGTTGGTGAATCTCTTCGTCGTCCCTATCGCCGGGGCCTCCTCCCCTTGTGTTCGACTTTGAGCTTGCCGGCCTGCTTGAAGACCCAACAGCTTCTGTTGGTATGATTAGCTAGTTTATCGGGGTGGCCGTGAATCTGGCAGGGTCGATCCAATATCCTGTCTAGATTGGATGGTCCGTCTCTGTTCGCCTTGAATGGCTTTTTTCCGTTGACCGGATTTGGGACTGCTGAATCCGGCGTTGACTGCTGTGTCGCGTGATCTTTCATTATTATTGTGACTTTTGTGTTTGTTGCGTCGTGGTTTGCCATTGCCGTCTCGGATTTCGGAAGTGCCCGGGTCGCTGACGCTGTTGCTTCTACGAGCGAGCCAGCTGTGTTCTCCCGCGCAAAAGCGGGTCATTAGAGCGGTAAGGGCTGTCATGGATTTCTTGACCGAGGTGGCGGGCAAGCGATTCATCCCGGACGCTGTGTTTAAAGGCCGCAAGGGCTTCCGCGTCCGGACAGTCGACGATTTGGTTCTTTTTAACTAAGAACCTAGTCCAGAGCTTCCTGGCTGACTCTCCGGGCTGCTGGACAATGTGGCTTAAGTCATCGGCATCCGGTGGCCGGACATATGTTCCTTGGAAGTTGTCGCGAAAGGCGTCTTCAAAATCTTCCCAGCTGCCAATAGAATTTTCCGGCAGACTGTTTAAACAGTACCGAGCTGGTCCTTTGAGTTTTATTGGTAGGTATTTGATGGCATGAAGGTCATCTCCGCTGGCCATGTGGATATGGAGGAGGAAGTCCTCCATCCATACCGCAGGATCCGTTGTTCCGTCGTATGATTCGATATTCATGGGTTTGAACCCATCTGGGAATTCATGCTCCATTACTTCGTCTGTGAAGCAAAGAGGGTGTGCGGCGCCTCTATATTGGGCCACACTGCGATGTACCTCCGATGGAGTCCGTTTGCGGTTTTCGGCCCGGACGTGGCTAGGTTTGTCACGTCCGAATAGGTAGCCATCGTCGCGTGGCAAGGCACGTCCTCGCGATCCGTATATTGATCTTGTGTGTCCTCCTCTACTGTCCAAGTCCTGTCGAAGGTCGTATGTACAACCCCGAGCTGTTTTATTCTTGCCTTTACAGTGAGGTGGGGCAGTCTGGTGTTCGGCTTGAGTTGCCGCTTTGTCCTGACCGCGTGGCGGTCGGTCGGCCGCGTTGTGCGATGATGGTATGGGCTCCAACGCCTCATCATCGAACTGAGGTAGCAATCTGCGCTTCGGGTATTTTTTGGCTGGGCCACTAAGGCCGTATTCTTCGGCGGCCAGGACTTCGGTCCATCTATCATTGAGCAGGTCTTGGTCCGCTTGAAGCTGCAGCTGCTTCTTTTTCAGGCTCCTTGCAGTGGCTATTAGCCGGCGTTTAAAGTGCTCCTGCTCGAGAGGTTCCTCAGGCCGAGACCGAAAGATAATTACTGTCCTCCGAGTCTTCGTGTATGGCCTGTTCATCAGGGCTAGCTTGCCCGTCTTCCCATTCATCCTGTTCGAAGATTGCCCCAGCAGAGTCTCATTGTCTTCGGCATCGTCCGGGGTATTGTTTTCTCCGGCGCCGGTGTTGTTTTCTTTTGTACGGCATGACTTAGAGCGGCGCCGCTGATGCCGGCTTCTGGGCTATGTCTCAGGTGGTTTGTCCTCAACTGCATCCTCTTTTTCATCGTTGTTAGTTTTTTTAGGCGTATCCACCATGTATACGTCATAGGGACAAGTGGTCGTCCGTCGTCCAGTGAATGGCGGGTTTTGGCCCTGCTCCTCGTCGGCATCGTCATCCGTACTGCGATGTCTTCAGAGCCGTAATCAAGCATGTCGGTTAAGTCCTCGACAGTGGCTATGAAGTGGGTGGCGGGTGGGAAGTACAATGCCCTGTCATCAGCCCCTAGTTCGAACCGTACATAGTTCGGCTGTGAGTCCCCCGCCAAGGACAGATTCTTTAATGAGTTTAGCACATCTCCAAAGGGCGAATGTTGGAAGATGTCTGCGGCGCTGAACTCAAAGATCGATAAGCGGTCAAGTTCGGTGTCCGCGGATGCACGTGGCCCGGAATTTATGACCAGAGACGAGTCCGAAGTTCTGGTGACAAAGGCGCCGAGTGGCTTTAGGTCTATGTTTGGCTCCAACACCGTGGAATCTTTGGCCTCCATGGTGGGGTTGAGCCTCCCGTCATTGGATGGCTCAATATGCTCCGGATCTAAGGCCAGAGCAGTTATAGGAGCCATCTCTTGGATGCGATCCGATGACAGATTTAGGTCACGTTCATCGGGGTGACCAGGAGTGGTGGCCGCGGTCTCGAATCCGGCGAAGATCAAGTCTCCGCGGACGTCCGCAACGTAGTTCAGGCTTCCAAATCTAACCTGATGGCCAGGGGCGTAGCTCTCAATCTGCTCCAGATGGCCAAGCGAGTTGGCCCGCAGTGCGAAGCCACCGAATATGAAGATCTGTCCGCGGAGGAAGGTTTCTCTTTGGACAGCATTGTCGTTGACGATTGATGGGGCCATCAAACCTTTTGGGGATGGCACAGTGGAACTCTCAATGAAAGCACCAATGTCGGTGTCAAAACCGGTGGATCTCAGGTAGGGGGTCCCCAACTGTGCGTCTAAGGTCGATGGTAACAGGGGACAGGGGACACGATGTTTACCCAGGTTCGGTCCCTCTCTATGGAGGTAATACCTTACTTCTTGCTTGACTGATCTTGATGAATATGAGTATTACAAGAGTTGATCTACCACAAGATCGTAATGGCTAAACCCTAGAACTCTAGCCTGTATGACTATCGTAATGAGTGTGTCTCCCCTTCCAGACTAAGCCCTCTGGTTTATATAGACACCAGGAGGATCTAGGGTTACACAAGGTCGGTTACAAACAAGGGAATCTACATATTTGGTCGTCAAGCTTGCCTTCCACGCCAAGGAGAGTCCCATCCGGACATGGGTGGAGTCTTCGATCTTTGTGTCTTCACAGCCCATCAGTCCGGCCCATGGCTAACAAGCCGGACGCCCGAGGACCCCTTAGTCCAGGACTCCCTCAGTGAACCCCATCCGAGATGGTGTTTACATTGGATCTGGTGGTTCTGGACTCTGTAGCGGCTAGAATTGATTTTCGTCGATACCCTTAGGATTTCTGGAATATTGGGGTATTTATAGAGCAAAGAGGCGGTCAGGGGAGCACCCGAGGTGGGCACAACCCACCAGGGCGCGCCTGGGCCTCCTGGCGCACCCTGGTGGGTTGTGCTCTCCTCGGAGCAGCCCCCCCAGGTGCAGCCATGGACCATTATGTTCCTTCTGGTCAAAAAAAATCTCCGTAAAGTTTTGTTGCGTTCCTGCGATGTAAAAACATGCAGAAAACAGCAACTGACACTTGGCACTATGTCAATAGGTTAGTACCAAAAATGATATAAAATGATTATAAAACATCCAAGATTGATAATATAATAGCATGGAACAATCAAAAAATATAGATACGTTGGAGACGTATCAGCATCCCGAAGCTTAACTCCTACCCGTCCCCGAGTAGGTAAGTGATAAAAACAGAAATTTTGATGTGGAATGCTGCCTAACATGTCATATCATATTTTTTTCTATATAGAATGGACATTTGGACTTTTATATTGTTCAAAGCAATAGTCTAGTTTTGAAATGATAATTTAGATACTCAAGCATATCAACAACCAACCATGTCTTTCAAAATATCAACGCTAAAATAAGCTATCCCTAGCCCATCATGCTCAATCTTTGATCCATACATGAAACACAATCGCATATTAGCCACACCCAATAATCAAGTAGGATCATATTGCCTCCTAGTTGGTGCTTTTTATAAGAGAAGATGGAGACTCAAATTCAAAATAAAAATTGCATAAAGTAAAAGAAAGGCCCTTCGCAGAGGGAAGTAGGGATTTGTAGAGGTGCCAGAGCTCAAAGCGAAAAACTTAGAGATAAAAGCATTTTGGAAGGTGTATCCTTCCCACCAACGAAAATGACTTAGAGATCCCAACACTTTCCATGCTAGATATATCATAGGCGGTTCCCAAACAGAAAATAAAGTTTATTCCTTTTTCAACCATACTTTCACTTTCCATGGCTAGCAAAATCCACGGTTGCCTTCTATAGCAACACTTTCCAAGGAACTTATTATTTGACAACATAAAGTAAATTCATTTTTTTCATTTCGGGACTAGGCATCCCTAATACCTTTGCCTTACTATCGTGCAATGACAAGTGAATAAACACTCATCTTGAGAATAACACATCTAGCATGGAAAATATTGGTCACCCTCACAGTTTTGCGGGCGAAACGAACACACAAAAGAGAAGTTTATTATTAAAATTAGAGATGGCACATACAAATTTTCTTAGAACAGCAAAATAATACCGCATATAGGTAGGTATAGCGGACTCATGTGGCAAAACTGGTTTAAAGGTTTTTGGATGCACAAATAGAGGTCATACTTAGTGCAAAATGAAGGCTAGTAAAAGATTGGGAAGCGACCAACCAAGAAACGAATAATCTCATAAGCAACCACGAAGCATAATTAACACTGAATAATGCACCACAAGTAGGATATAACTTCATTGCACAACTATTTACTTTCGTGCTTGCATAGGGAATCACAAACCTTAACACCAATATTCTTACTAAAGCATAATTACTCATCAACATAACTCACATATCACATCATCATATCTCAAAACTATTACTAAGAATCAAGTTTATTTTGTCCAATGATCTTCATGAAAGTTTTTATTATATCCTTCTTGGATATCTATCACTTTGGAACTAATTTTTATGTGTTGCTTTTGATAAGCTCAAACAAATATAAGTGAATATCATGAGCATAATTTTTCTTTCTTTCTCTCAAATTAATTTAAGTGAAGCAAGAGAGAATTTCTTGAAAATTTTACTAACTCGCAAATAAATGTAAGTGAAGCAAGAGAGTACTTCTTCAAAAATACTAAAGCACACCATGCTCAAAAAGATATAAGTGAAGCACTAGAGCAAGTCCATAGCTCATAAAAATTTAAGTGAAGCATAGGAGCAATTCTAACAAGTTGATAGTTTTGGCTCTCTCAAATAGGTGTGTCCAGCAAGGAATCAAGACTTAAAACAAGCAAAGACTCATATCATACAAGACGCTACAAGCAAAACACATAGTATGTGATGAATAAAAATATAGCTTCGAGTAAAATACCGATGGTCATTAGAAGAAAGAGGGGATGCCACTCGGGGGCATCCCCAAGCTTAGTTGTTTGCTCATTTTTGGATAATACCTTGGGATGCCGGGGCATCCCCAAGCTTAGGCTCTTCTTACTCCTTATTCCTTCATCCATCGTAAGGTAACCCCAAACTTGAAAGCTTCAATCACACAAAACTCAACAAAACCTCCGTGAGATCTGTCGTGGTTTTGTCACGGCAGATGTCCTAGAGAAAGGACTTAGTCGTGGACAAGGGACGCAAGAGAGTTTTATACTAGTTCGGCCCCTTCAACAAAGGTAAAAGCCTACGTCCAGTTGTGATGGAATTGATGGGGTTTCAATGACCAGGGAGCGAATACGCTTTGCCTGAGTCTCGAATTGATGGGGTTTACGCCCAGTGGTAATATCCCAACATTAGGCCCCAGATTGATTTGAACTGGTTAATGTCAATCCTCAATACTTGAGAAAATTTCTTCTTCAACATCTTCACACAATCTTGTAAACCGCCATGACATCATCTTCTAGGATCTTGGTAAACCGCCGTGACGTCACCTGTCATTAACGAGCCTCCTACAATCGAGGCGACAACATTACCTTATCCAGAAATCCGGCTCCTCGATTTTCGCATCTGTCGTTTATCTCCTTATAAATAGGGCCAGGGGGTCTTTCCAGTCTCCCCCTCATGCCTCTTCACTTCATCTTCATCCTCGCGACGCCCGAACCCTCGACTTCAGCCGCCGCCGTCAACCTTCGACCGCTGCACCAACTTTGGCCGCTGCATCGACCTGAACGCACCAGAGCTCCTCCGCGCGCCGTCGCTGCTCAATAGCATCCGTAAGTCTCCCCTTTCTCTTACCACAGATTTGCGCTTAGGGTTTCTGTTGTTCATCGGTGTTCATCGCCGCCTTTCCTTTCCCTTATTTATATCCGTGGGTTAGATCCAAAAACCACATAGATCTCGTGCGGTGGTAATTTAAACCTCATAGAGCTCGTACTTTAGCAGTTTCAGCACCTGTTTGATATCCAACTCAACTCGTCTTGGTGAACCTTCAGTACACTGGAATTTAGGTCGGAATATACTTTGTTTTTCCTACGCGCGTTAGATCTGAAATTACCATAGCAAGATGTGAAACTTGTTTCTTCCTTCTTTTACACCCTTTGAATACCAGATTGGCCGGTTTAACCTCGCAGAAAAAATGATGACCCGGTAGATACCATTAGTCCCCTGTTGAACCGCCACTACATTACACTGTTCCATTGCCGGACTCCGGTTTACCAATATGCTAGTATCCTCATACCGCTGTATAGTTGTCCACTGTAAATCTTAAACCACTAATGCTCATGTTTCAGATTTTCCTTGTCATGGCTAAACAAGTTTACAAGTGCAATTG
Organism: Triticum aestivum; assembly: GCF_018294505.1. Classification (NCBI taxonomy): domain Eukaryota; kingdom Viridiplantae; phylum Streptophyta; class Magnoliopsida; order Poales; family Poaceae; genus Triticum; species Triticum aestivum. Next base: position 424,602,757 of record NC_057805.1, on the reverse strand, counting down.
GGCTCCCTCTCGAGTAACCGAGGAGCAATTAAACAACCTTGTTAAGACGGGCGCCCTAGGCAAGAAAGATGTCATCCACTGGAGGGTCCCTGGCCCGGAAAATCCTCCTACACCCAAGGATGGAGAAGTAATCGTGTTTGCTGATCATCTCGGACGAGGTTTTAGCCCTCCCGGTTCAAAAAAATTCCGAGATGTGCTAGCCAATTTTCAGCTGCGTCCTCAAGACATCGGGGCCAACTCTGTTACCAATATCTGCCACTTCCAAGTATTCTGTGAAGCTTATCTGCAAGAGGAACCTACAGTCGAACTGTTTAGGGTTTTCTTTCATTTAAACCGTCGCACCGAGTTCTCATATGGACCCAATACGGAACTGGGCGGGATGGCGGTTCAGAAGAGAAAAGAAGTCACCTTCCCCCATCCCAAAGTCCACAGTCACCCCAAAGAGTGGAACCAAACTTGGTTTTACTGCATGGATACCTCTCCATCTGACGAAAACCCCCTGCCGGGTTACCGCCCTGAATGCCTGAGCAACACACACTCGTTTCCATAGAGGCTGACAGCAAGAGAACGAGCCAACTATGCTCCCCAACTTTCGAAGCTTAGAGCCTTCATGGCAAACGGTTTGACAAGAGTCGATCTTGCTCGTTGCTGGATAAGCTGGAGCATTCTGCCCTTAAGCCGGCGCCCCGGTTTGATGTGTGAGTACATGGGGAGTTTGAAGGATGCTCAGCGGCACATTGCCATTCAGCTTACAGATGACGAAGTCACTGAGGTTGTAAAGAAAATACTGAACGAACCGGAGGCCGTCTGTGCTCAAACCGGGCTACTCCCTTTCTGCACCTTCAATAAACCACCAGCTGTAAGAATCATATAACCTTTGTGTCTGAATTTGCTTCTGTCCAAATATTCTCTGAAAGTGTGATTATTTTTCTGATAGGGTGATGATCCGTTCTGGAACAAGAAACCATCACAAGATAAACCGGCAAAACCGCAAGACAAACCGGTCAAGCCAGTTCGCCCAAAGACCAAGGTTGTCAAGAAACCTGCCAAGAGAAGGACCATTGCATCCTCCGATCTACCAGCTGACGACAATGTGCGTAATCCGGAATCAGAGGTAGAACTTGACTCTCTTGCTTTATTTTTCGTACATCTCATTGACAATGATTATTATCAGGACGACGCTGAAGCAGTCACGCTGAGGACATAGAGGTAACTATTCTTTCCTCCGATTCAGATCCTCTACCAACATCAAAAATCTGTCAGGCAAACCGGAAAGTAAAATTTTCTCACCCTCTTGCTTATTTGGATCCAAACTTTCTTTTGAAGACGCAGCAGCACGAAGCTCGCCGTACAACCCGGCACAGCGGCCAGGTAGTTACCTCCGCCGGTTTACCGAACAGTCCGGTTCGGAAACGCCGATCAGAGGTCTCTTATCCTATTGATACTTCATGCCCAAAAGCAGGTTGTTTTCGCCAGCCTCTTAACCCGTCTGATTCAAATTATCAGGGTACTTCTCACTCATCCTCTGGCGAGTCTTCGGCCACCCAGCTTCCACCTCTCAAAACAGTTCCTGGGTGAGTTATGCACATGTCTTTATTCTTGATATGTTATCTTTCATATGGTACTGATCCTTATGTCTTATCTTTTCGCAGCGCTAAGCCAAGACCCAGCAAGAAAGCTCGGTTGAACAAACCGGTTGATGAAAATGTAGCTGCTGAACCAGAAATAACTCCAGATCTGGAAGAAAATGATGCTGACGCCATGCTTCACGATCCGCCGCTTCAAGATCATGATTTCCTTGCTGAACAAGTGCAAGTTGATACTACAAGTCATGCAGACCGGCCGACCAGCCTGTCCGAACTGGTGACAAACCGGCCAGTCCAACGAAGGACACTGATAAACCGCCAACTCTGGCAAGAGCTGCAGATGAACAAGATGATGTTATGATTACTGGTACTGGCCACTCCACCCCAGGCAACCCTGTAGTTTTGTCAAAGCATATTGCCAAGGATGATCTCTCTGCTATCGGCAAAGGCAAATGGAATGCCGATTTATCAAGCTTCGCCAACCTCAATGTTCAAGATATTCATTCTGGCTTCTTGAACCGTCTGTATACCAGCCGTAACTATGAAGCTAGTTTGGTAAACTTGATGAAGGAGCGATATGAGGTAACTACCATTTTTCTCTTTTGTCCAATTGTAGTTTATCAATTCCTAGTAGCCCCCATGTGACGGTTTATGATACCGATCTAAACCGGGACTTTTGTCACAACTTATCTTTGCATATTTTGCCCCCAGATACCGGATTACCTCGTTAAGAAGAACTGGTTCCTTAAAATTTGCCATACTGTTCTTTCGCCGGTATAGTCCCCAAGGGCCGGTTTAACTTTATAAAGATGAACCGGGACTGTAGAAGAATTCCCATATCAATAGCTTTTCAAACACACATTAGCCCCCAGGTGCCAAGCTTAATACTTGTATTGTGTTTGGGACTTGCAAAAATTTCAGAGTAAACGCAAATATGCATTAGCCCCCAAGTACTAAGGGCATAACTTGTTATGTGCTTGGTACTTCAAATATGTACTGTCAACTCATTATGTATCTGTGTCTTTACAGGCGGAGTTGAGCAAGATGGAAAGCCAAACCGCTGATCTGCAGGAGAACATCAAAACCCAGCAATCTGAAGCCTCCAAAGCGAAGGAAGAGTTGACCCGCGCTCTAGGCGCTATGGAAAAACTGAAAGAGGGCTTCAACAAAGAGCGGGCGGATTGGGAAACTGAAAAAGCCACTTTGATAAAAAAGGGCTTAAAACGCAGAAGCCGCTCTTAAACCGGTGGTTGACGAGTTGACCGGTGTAAAGCGGCAAGTGCATGCGATGACCTCTGCTGTGTTTGGTAAGCATCCTTCCTTTATGCTTTCAACATATCCTTTCATGCGTTGCCGGTTTACTGATGTTTGTAATGATACAGGAACCCGCATTAGCCATCTGGGCTCAGATGTGTAGAAGAAGTTGAAAGCTGCCTACACGCTGATAGAGCAGCTTTATACCGGCGCACAACGGATTATCTGCACCGCTTCGCACAATAAGACACCCCCGACGTTGATCAAGGATACCTTAGACAGGTTATCTATGATGCCTGCTCGGATAGAAGAGCTGAAGAGGTCTACTGCAAGGGCTGGCGCTCTGACCGTGCTAACCCGGGCAAAAGCATGGGTGCCTGATCTGGATCCAGCGGACATGGCTAAGGGCTACCCAAGCTTGAAAGAGGACGGATCAGAATTTTGCACTGAAGATCCCCGCGCCATAAACCGGGAAGTACGTCCACTGGCTTGTCAACTTGCTGAAGAAGCTGATCTTTCACATTATCAGGCGAGTTATGATATCAATAACAAGCGGGTTGTTGCACCAGCTCTTGAAACTCAAAGCCTGATCCCTCCAATCCGTAAGCACACTTATGCCCCTGATATTGAACCGTCCACCCTTATAAGCGACGAAGCTGTGTTCCAAGCTTTAACTGGGATCGACTGGACAACTGTTGACTTCCAGCCGCTGGGTAGGGATGAAGAAGATGAAACGGTGCAAGATGACCCGCAGCCGTCAGGTCAAGCTGCTCCGTGATCATAAACCGGTGGCCGGTTTAACCTTCCAAATTTCAATCTTTATTGAGAAACAATTATTCCTTTGAGTACTGAAACGCCTTGTAATAGGCTAGTTAAAACCCTTGGTCTGTTATGCCTTCGTGCATATTTATCTGCAACTGATGCGTGTTAATCCGCCATGCTTTGGGATATGATGTTCATAATCCATAGATATTTATTCCAATTGTTCCTGCAGATAAAAAGCTTAAAATGCCCTGGCGGTTTACCACCGGGCGGGTCATGATACCCAACTATATATATGACCAAGTTTTATAACCAAGGTTGTAAAAGATAACCAAGTATGGAAATATATGATACCTGCGACCTTTAGGCATAGTGTTGGCTGACCAACCTTGTAATGAAGGTAATAACCTTGAACCGGAGTAAAAGTATCTCCTGTTATATAATGCCGGTTTACAACAAAACCATTCCGGGTTGTGATAAACACCGGCTTATTCCATACTGGTGACTATGAGCCAAAACCAGACTGGGCTGATAGTCTCCGGATTATAACTTGGTCATGTACTGACAACTTATAGCTGACAGCCCAACCGGTTTGATAAACACTGGTTTGAAAACATCAAAAATCATAGCAAAAGAAAAAGAAACTTAGCAAAAGGCAAATAAAACCGTTGTAGTCGAGGCTTTTCACGGGCTGCCAGGCCCCAAATTTGATCAAGATGTGTTGCTATGGTTCGGGTTCGACCAAGCCCCCAAGTGATGCTGTGGCATTACGCCGATCAAAAGGCATTGCTATGGTTCGGGTTCGACCAAGCCCCCAAGTGACTCTGTGGCTTTACGCCGATCAAGAGGCGTAGTCATGGTTCGGGTTCGACGATGCTCCCAAGTGATGCTGTGGTATTACGCTGATCAAGAGGCGTGGCTATGGTTCGGATACGACCAAGCCCCCAAGTGATTCTGTGGCTTTACGCCGATCAAGAGGCGTAGTCATGGTTCGGGTTCGACATGCTCCCAAATGATGCTGTGGCATTGCATCGATCAAGAGGTGTAGCTATGGTTCGGATATGACCAAGCCCCCAAGTGATCTGTTATCAAGCTTTAAGAAGCTAAATCAAGGGGTAAACCGGATGCCGCTTTGCGAGCTCCATGTAACCACACGTGATGTAAGAAAACAACAGATACCCCGCTTTAGCTGAGGTTCCGGTTTATTATATTGATCATAATATATACAATGTCATAATATGTACATAAGCAGAGCCTGTAGCTCAAGTATAGTAGGGCCGAAGCTGAGCAATATTCCATGGCCGGTCGGTCTCCTCCTCCGATTTACGTGAGTCTTTGCACTCTCGGACATCGATTAGGTAGTACGACCCATTGTGCAAATCCTTGCTGACCACAAAAGGCCCTTCCTAAGGGGGGGATAGCTTGTGCATATCCGTCTGATCCTGGATGAGTCGAAGCACCAGATCTCCTTCTTGAAAGGTTCTAGTTCTAACCCGGCGGCTATGATAACAACGCAGATCTTGCTGGTAAATCGCCGAACGGGCTGCCGCCATGTCACGCTCCTCATCTAACAGGTCAAGGGCTTCTTGTCGTGCCTTCTCATTGTCCGCTTCAACATTTGCCGCTACACGAGGCGAGTCATGACGGATGTCACTAGGAAGAACCACTTCCACTCCATAAACCATGAAGAACGGCGTGTAGCCTGTCGATCTATTGGGTGTGGTATTGATGCTCCATAATACTGAAGGTAACTCAACCCAACAACCCAGCGTCCGTTGCAAAGGAACCATAAGCCGGGGTTTGATGCCTCTCAAGATCTCTTGATTGGCCCTTTCCGCTTGACCATTGGACTGGGGGTGAGCCACTGATGATACGTCAAGCCGGATGTGCTCGCGTTGACAGAACTCCTTCATGTCACTCTTTGACAGATTGGTACCATTGTCTGTTATAATGCTGTGTGGAAAGCCAAACCAGAAGATCACCTTTTTGATGAATTGAACTGCTGTGGCTGCATCACACTTACTAACTGGCTCTGCTTCCACCCATTTTGTGAACTTATCAACCGCCACCAAAAGGTGGGTCTTCTTTTCCTTGGACCTCTTGAAAGGCCCAACCATATCCAGCCCCCAAGTTGCAAACGGCCAGGTGATTGGAATCATCCTCAATTCTTGAGCTGGTACATGAACACACCGTGAGAATTTCTGACAGCCATCACATCTTTTAACCAAGTCCTCGGCATCAGCATGAGCTGTCAACCAATAAAAACCGTGACGAAACGGCTTGGCCACCAAAGATTTTGAACCGGCGTGGTGTCCACAATCTCCTTCGTGGATCTCACGCAAAATTTCACGGCCTTCCTCAGGAGATACACAGCGTTGAAACACCCCTGTCACACTGCAATGATGTAACTCTCCATTGATAATAGTCATGGACTTGGACCGCCGGGTTATCTGTCTGGCCAAAGTTTCATCCTCTGGTAACTCGCCCCGGTTTATATACGCCAGATACGGAACCGTCCAATCCGGGATAACATGTAGAGCTGCCACCAACTGAGCCTCCGGATCAGGAACAGCCAAATCCTCTTCACCAGGGAGCTTGACGGACGGATTATGCAAAACGTCCAGGAAAACATTAGGTGGAACCGGTTTACGTTGGGAACCTAGGCGGCTTAAAGCTTCTGCCGCTTCATTCTTCCGCCGGTCCACATGATCCACCTGATAAACTTTGAAGTGACCTGCAACAATATCCACCTCACGACGATATGCTGCCATTAGTGGGTCCTTGGAATCCCAAGTGCCAGACACTTGTTGAGCCACCATATCCGAGTCACCGAAGCATTTAACTCAGCTGAGATTCATCTCCTTAGCCATCCGTAGACCATGGAGTAAGGCCTCATATTCAGTTGCATTATTAGTGCAAGGGAACATTAAACGGAGAACATAACAAAACTTATCACCTCGTAGGGAAGTTAACACGACTCCAGCCCCCGAGCCCTCCAATTGCCTGGACCCATCAAAATGAATAGTCCAATAAGTGTGATCCGGCTTCTCTTCTAGCGCTTGTAATTCTGTCCAATCATTGATGAAATCCACAAGTGCCTGAGATTTGATCCCCGTTCGGGGTATGTATTTCAACCCGTGAGGCCCAAGCTCGATAGCCCGCTTAGCAATTCGACCAGTTGCCTCCCTATTCTGGATTATATCCCCAAAGGAGCAGAGCTGACCACTGTGATGGGATGACCTTGGAAATACTGCTTAAGCTTCCGGCTTGCCACGAAAACCCCATACACCAATTTTTGCCAATGCGGCTACCTCTGCTTGGATTCAATGAGTACCTCACTAATATAGTAAACCGGCCGCTGAACCAGATATTCCTTTCCTGCCTCCTTGCGCTCCACCACAATAGCCACACTAACAGCCCGAGCGTTAGCTGCCACATATAGCAACAATGGTTCTTTGTCAACCAGAGCAGCGAGAACCGGCGGATTAGCCAGCTGCCGCTTTAAGTCCTCAACCGCTTCATTAGCGGTGTCACTCCAGACGAAGTTATCTGTTTTCTTCAGCATCTGATACAAAGGGATGGCCTTCTCACCAAGACGACTGATAAACCGGCTCAACGCGGCAATCCGGCCTGCCAGGTGTTGAACATCATTGATACACTTTGGTTTAGCCAAGGAGGTGATGGCCTTGATCTTTTCCGGATTGGCTTCAATGCCCCTGTTAGACACCAGAAAACCCAAGAGCTTGCCTGCAGGTACACCAAAGACGCACTTGGCCGGATTAAGCATCATTTTATAAACCCGCAGGTTATCAAAGGTTTCCTTCAAGTCATCAATCAATGTCTCATTTTTTCTTGATTTCACCACAATATCATCCACATAGGCGTGAACATTGCGGCCGATCTGTTTATGAAGACAATTCTGCACACACCGTTGATAAGTTGCCTGTGCACTCTTGAGCCCAAAGGGCATGGACACATAGCAGAAGGCTCCAAAGGGAGTTATGAAGGTCGTCTTCTCCTGGTCCTTAACTGCCATCTTGATCTGATGATAACCAAAATATGCATCCAAAAAACTTAAACGCTCACAAACCGCCGTAGCATCAATAATTTGATCAATACGGGGGAGGGCAAAAGGATCTGCTGGACAAGCTTTGTTGAGATATGTGTAGTCCACACACATACGCCAAGTGCCATTTTTCTTGAGGACCAGCACCGGATTAGCCAACCACTCAGGATGGAATACTTCAACGATAAATCCAGCCGCCAAGAGCCTGACTACTTCTTCTCCAATAGCTTTGCGTCTTTCTTCATTGAACCGGCGGAGAAACTGCTTGACCGGTTTATACTTAGGATCAACATTGAGGGTGTGCTCAACGAGTTCTCTCGGTACACCAGGCATGTCAGAAGGCTTCCATTCAAAGATGTCCCGATTCTCACGGATGAACTCGATGAGCGCGCTTTCCTATTTCGGATCCAAGTTAAAGCTGATGCTAAACTGCTTGGACGAATCGCCAGGCACGAAGTCAACAAGTTTAGTCTCATCAGCCGATTTAAACTTCAGGGCCGGATCATGATCCGTAGTTGGTTTCTTCAACGAAGTCATATCTGCCGGATCAACATTGTCTTTGTAAAACTTCAACTCCTCTGTGGCACAAACCGACTCAGCATAAGCCGCATCACCTTCCTCACACTCCAGAGCAATCTTGCGGCTTCCATGCACAGTTATAGTTCCCTTGTGACCCGGCATCTTGAGCTGTAGATAGACATAACAAGGCGGTGCCATAAACTTGGCATAAGCTGGCCGTCCAAATAGGGCATGATACGGGCTTCTGATTTTCACCACTTCAAAGGTCAAGGTTTCTGATCTCGAGTCATGCTCATCTCCAAAAGGCACTTCCAGGGCTATCTTACCAACAGGATACGCCGACTTACCAGGCACCACACCATGGAACACCGTATTGGACGGTTTAAGATTTTTATCTGTTAGCCCCATGTGACAGAAAGTTTCATAATAAAGGATATTGATACTACTCCCTCCATCCATGAGTACCTTAGTGAACTTATAACCTCCCACCCGAGGTGCCACCACCAGAGCTAGATGACCCGGATTGTCAATCCGGGGTGGATGATCGTCTCTACTCCACACAATGGGCTGCTCGGACCAGCGCAAATAATGGGGCACCGCCGGTTCAACGGCATTCACCATCCTTTTATGAAGCTTCTGATCGCGCTTGTCCAAGCTAGTGGTGAATACATGATACTGTCCGCTATTCAACTGCTTCGGGTTGCTCTGGTAACCCGACTGCTGCTGCTGATTGCCCTGATGATTATAGCCACCTTGGTTACCTTGATTACTTTGATTGTTATGTCCGCCCTGATTGCCATGGAACCTTGAACCGGAATTTCCTCCGCCTGAACCGCCTCCTGATCCATGATCATACCGGAAAGAGTCAGAATTTTTGAGCTCTTGCATAAAATAACAATCTTTCCAGAGGTGTGTAGATGGTTCCTGCTTCGTCCCATGCTTTGGACAAGGCTGGTTCAACAGATATGACAAACGGTTCGGATTAGGATTCGGCATTCCATTCCGTCGGGGCGGTTTACCCTTACCCGGGTTGTGGTGCTGTCCCTTGGCGTTGCCGCTCTTCTTTCCCTTCCCTGTCTTATCATCGTCAGACTCGGGATCCTTGGTACTATCAGAGTCGGCATACTTCACCAGTGCAGCCATGAGGGTTCCCATGTCATTACAATGACGTTTGAGCCGTCCCAACTTCAACTTCCAGGGCTGAAACCGGCAATTGCCTTCCAATGTTAAAACCGCGGTGTCGGCGTTAATGCGGTCTGATGAATGCAAGATCTCCGAAACCCGGCGCACCCAATGGGTTGTTGACTCTCCTTCCTCCTGGACACAGGCAGCTAAGTCCACAATTGACATGGGTTGCTTGCATGTATCCTTGAAATTCTGAACAAACCGGGCTCTCAATTCAGCCCATGACCTGATAGAATTAGCCAGTAAACTCTTTAGCCAAGTGCGGGCCGTTCCTTCTAGCATCATGGTGAAGTACTTCGCACATGCCGCATCATCCATGTCCAGCATCTCCATGGCCATCTCGTAGCTTTCAACCCATGTTTCAGGGGACAAATCGACGGTGTAATTCGGCACCTTGCGCTGGACCTTGAATTCCTTGGGCAGGCGCACATTGCGCAACGCTGGGAGAAGACATGGCACTCCCAAGGAACTAGAGGTAACTCCTGGTTCCACCGATGTGGTTGCACGAACCGTAGTAAGCTGTCGGGCCTCATGCTGTGCCGCTAACTCGGCCTCTCTGCGTGCCCGAGCCCGGTCCACCACATCCTGAGCCTCACCGGCACCACCCGCCGGGTTATGGCCACGGGGCGGATCACGGTTCCGCGCATTGCTTGATACTGCCGGTTCATCCATATGACCGCTATAACTCCGGCTTGGACAGGGAGTGGAATGAATCCGATCGTGACTATATGAATAAGCCTCCTGTTGAATCAATGCTGTCTGAAGAAGCTCCTTAACCAGACGCGTCTCAACCGCTGCTGGAGAATCGCCTCCGATCGGGATGGCCGCCAGCCGTGAAGCGGCAGCGACAATGTTGTCCATTGGGTTAGAATAATGACCCGGTGGTGTGGGGACATGAGGTACCACAACGTTGTTCTGACGAGGCGGATCCACCAAACGTGGCTGAACCGGCGCCCCTGCTCCGGGTGCCTCTGCCCGGTTTACCACCAGCGGATTGTTGGTTCCTGCTCCTGGGGTGTTAAAGAGATTTCTAGCTTCATAAACCGACGGCAGGGAGGATCGGTGCCTCCTCTTCAGGACTTCGTTCGACGCACTCTGATCCAGCATAATCCTTTAAGCTTGTGCATCCAAAGCAGCCCGCTCCGCGGCTATCCTGGTATCCTCAGTTGCTAAGTCGGCTTTTGCGTGGGTGATCTGATCTTTCACTTTCGCGACTTCCGCATTGTGTGCATCCTGGTCCGCTGGGTTAACCTCTGCCATCAGCGTTGCGAATACATCAAACAAATCAGATAGAACCTGAGCTGGCGGTCGCACAGGGCCTCCTGCCCCAGCCGCTGCCGCTGCTGCCGATCCGGAAATCATCGCCGCTGCGGTTGAAGAGTGGAGCGCTGGTTGCGTGCCGGCCATGAAGATCGCCACCCGGTTTGGTAGATCGAAGGGGTCCGGAATACTGTCGCCATCGGAACAGCCCCCAATCCGGCCATCTTGTAACTGATATAACGACTCTGTCTCTCCAGCCGATGACTCATCGCCGGAATAAACGACGGTCTCACCACCAGATTCCGATCTATCCTCAGACTCACCTCCATGGATAACTCCCACAAAGGCATGCTTCATGACAGGCTTGACCTGGGCAGATCTCGCACGCTGAGCCGTTTCGACGAGGTCGGTGCAGATGTCCGGCTCAGGGCCCGGTTCACCGATCTTGCCGATGAAAACGTGTATGCCACCAAAGGGGACCCGGTACCTATACTCGATTGAGCCGGCCTCGGGGCCCGAGCCTGCATCGTCGATGTAGAGCTTGCCGCGACGACTCTTGGTCATCCGGCCCACAGCGTAACCCTTGATTCCTTCGAAGCTGCCCTCCAAGAACTTGAAACCATCGTGCGATAGCCCCATGGTGGGCGCCAACTATTGTGGTTTTGTCACGACAGATGTCCTAGAGAAAGGACTTAGTCGTGGAGCCATCACTATGAGTTAGCTTGAAGGGGTTAAAGCAGACAAGGGACGCAAGAGAGTCTTATACTAGTTCGGCCCCTTCAACGAAGGTAAAAGCCTACGTCTAGTTGTGATGGAATTGATGGGGTTTCGATGACCAGGGAGCAAATACGCTTTGCCAGAGTCTCGAGTTGTTGTTTGTTGTTCCTGAACCGCCACTGGGTCATCCCCTTATATACATGGGTTGACGCCCGTCGGTTTACAGACTCCGAGGCCGGCTCATAATCGTGTCCGGCTCGGTCTCTGCTACGTATATCTTACAACACAAGTTTACATCTCAATGGCGGTTTGTGTCTACATGCCTTAAACCGGCTTTGGGCCCTGGGCCTTCATGGAGCATCACCGTCTATCTTCATGGGCTTCAGATACAGATGAACTACTTATGAAGTTAACCCGGCCTCTCTTGGCCAGTTTACGCCCAGTGGTAATATCCCCAAGAAGATCCGTTAGTAAAAGAAAGCAAATCACTACTATAAGTACTGTACCAAACAAATTCATATTTTGTTTTTGCATTATATCTACTGTATTCCAACTTTTCTATGGCAAAAACTCCTCAAACAAAACCATAGAGCCATCAAAATAAGCACACAACACAAAGAAAACATAATTTGGCAAAACAGAACAGTGTGTAGCAATCTGACTATTTTGAATACTTCTGAAACTCCAAAAATTCTGAAAAATTAGGACGACCTGATAAATTGTTATATTAATCTACTGCAAAAAGAATTAGCATTTTTCCATGCTCTGGTAAAAAATAAGAAATTTTTTCATGAGCGCAAAAGTTTCTCTTTTTCAGCAAGATCAAACAACTATCACTCAAGAACATCCTAAAGGCTTTACTTGGCACAAACACTAAATAAAACATTAAAAACACAATCATAACAGTAGCATAATTGTGCTAACACTAATGAATAGAAAGAAAAAAGCAAAAATAAATTTTATTCATTGGGTTGGCTCCCAACAAGAGCTATTGTTTCACGCCCCTAGCTAGGCAAAATAATTGTAATGTTGCTCACATGGAAGACAAGAATTGAAGCACAAAGAGAGCATCATCTAGTAGATGACAAACACATTTAAGTCTAATACTTCCTATGCATAGGAATTTTAAAGGAAAACAAGTTGTCAAGACAAGAAATATCTAGCATACGCAAAGGAGAGGAATAAAACATTGACAATCTCAACATAACGAGAGGAAATTTAATAACATGAAAATTTATACTACCATATTTTCCTCTCTCGTAATAATTGTATGTAGGATCATAATTAAATTTAATAATCACTACTGCAGGTTGCTGCTAACTCGACACTACGATCAGAGACCCTTCGACGAAACTGTGTGCGATGCCATAATCACAAACGATGGTGTAAAAAACTGTCAAAAAAGGTGCAAAACGTTTGCGATGGAGGATGCATCAAACACGGTTCAGATTTTAGTTGCGTGTGCGATGCAGGGCATACGGCTCAGCTCAATTAACTATTTACGATGAGGAGGAACAAAAGAAACAGTCTGCCACATGAAGGTGTGTGCGATGTACAGCCTTCGGTTCACTCGGATGAACTGTTTGTGATTAGACAACACAAAAGGAACGGTCAGCCAGATCAAAGGTGTGTGTGATATACAGCATGCGGTTCACTCGGATGAACTGTTTGCGTTAAGACATGAGAACAGAAACGGTTCAAATTAACAAGATGTGTGTGATACGAGGCAAACAGGTCTGTAATCGGAAACGTGTGCGAAGACCGATAACAACACAGCCGATTACTGCTAACAAGCCATGTGTGTTGTGAGCAAACGATTGCTGATATACAATTGTGAGTGATTGATGAAACATCACCGACGGGTTCCATTGTTTAGTCCGTGTGCGATGTGATTTTCTTTGTCCGCACAACATCTACACTCTGTCTATAGAGCATCAACATACATACCTAAAAAGACAGCATTGCATAACCAAATTAAGCATACAATTACACAAGTGACTACACACATAACATTTCCGCACACCAAAGTAAGAAATTACATGCATACTAAAGTAGGAGAAACGAGGATCTAATCATCTACTTATTGTCGCGACGACGCTTGCCATTGCTCTACTTCCGGCTGGATCCCTGGCCATTTTGGGGAAGGAGGCACTTCCTCATGTCAATGATCCGCCTGTACATGTCGTAGCTCGTGTACGCCTCCTTGACCGTGTACACGACGTGAGCTTTGTCGGGTTTCTCCATCCAGACCGAGTGCCAGGCACGCTTCTCCTTATTGCACGAATCCTTCATGTCTCTGTAGTAGGGGTTGATGATGGCCTCGGCGAGGTGAACCAGTGAGTCCTTCTCATGCTCTTTGCTGCCCCAGATCTTGTATTGGCCCTGGATGTCGACAAGATTCTGGCAGGCGATGCCCGAATTCTCGAGCGCCTTTACATCGTTGGTGATGTCCACCGTAGCGAACATGTAGTGGGGGCTGTTGACAAACCTGGCGAAACGCTCGCAAGGCCTTGTGGCCAGGCAGTAGTGGTAGACAAGGACGTGGTGGCGCATGCATATCTGGGCGACGACAACCTTGGGACGAGACCCGGCACGAGCGCGGGTGTACTCGAGGTCGAACCCGACCACCTTGTACTTCTCCGCGGCAAGCAACAGCTGCATGATGTGGATGGAGTGCTCCACCCAAACCGGGTCGTTGGTGTACACCACTGAGAGGTCCATGAACCTTCTGTGGGTATCCACCACGGCACGCATGGTGAACTACTACTAGTCGTCGGCAGCCGCTCGGAGCGCCATTGGAGCCGCGCAGGATAACCTCTAAGAATTTCTCAAGGTGGGTGTTCTTCTTGCAATGGTGGGGCGCGATCGAAAGGTTGAAGAGACACAACGATCAAATGGCTGCTGTAATAAATGGTGGCCCACCGGCCTGTAATCGTCACGTCTTGTCACGACGTTCATAGCGAAGGATTCCAGTGCACGCTTGACAACACCGCACCGCACACGTGGACTCGAAGAGGCACCAAATGTATTGTCGGTGAGCCTGTTCCCGTGCTACCGCGCTATTTTCGCGCAAGCTTCCCACCCGGCTAGTTTGGCCACGCGTCGGCTAGAAGAGGGACAAATCGTGGGCGTTTATTGGCAAAAAGCTTTGTAAAAACAAAGTGTGTGGAATGACTTCGATCATAAGTTTACCCACGGGTGATGAGGTCAAAGTTACACAAAAGGGTGATGATGGACACCCGAGTGTGATAATTAATTCTACGCTCTACAGTGCACACGGTGGAAGAAACCAACTGTGTGCAATAATGTGGAAGATCACAGTCGAGTTAGCTATACAGATCGTGTGATGTGAGATCGACAAGGTAAACTGATTCGAGAATGGTTAATAAAATCTAAGACCATTGCATATTAAGGTCGAAATAGTGCTAGCAATATACGAGTCTGTTACGATGCCATTTCAACGATTGTACCACAAAAGCTCGAAATGTTACAAGGTTCAAATTCAAGAGTTATATGGCTCAAATTCGAAGATTATAAGGTTCAAACTGATATTAGAAATGAAATTCAGCTCACCAACTGCAAACGCTCGCGTTGATTCCCTGAACATGGATATCAGAGAGGTTCAAACTAATATCACCGCTTCTAAGTCTGGTTTCGAAACCTCACAATTTTTGCAAAGGGGTCAGCCATTGAGAAGTCATGTATGGGGTTGGCACGATGACTTCCGATTACTTTGTCATCTGTAGTTCCAAAATGAAATTCAGCATTTTTGGAGCCTACTCCATTCTGCCACAGACACCGGCGCTGATCAACAAACCATTCATTTTTGCGGAATAAATGTAGGGCAAACCTCATTTCCTTCAGCACCCTTGCTCTGAGAACAAAGAACCTGGCGAATATAATCTCCGGTAAGGTCCCTCGGTAGGAGTTCAAAGTAATTTCCGAGAGATGCAGATCTAGGCATTCGGCGTGATTGTTATATTGTATCACATTATCCACCACTGGGCCTATTTATCTGGAAAAGAAGAAAACATGTTAGTGCCTACACGCAGTTTTGAACATTACTACAGGCCTATTTGGTTTGCAGGATTTGTAAAATGCACTAACATGCCATCTTCGATCTGACATGATTAACATGGGCATTTGATTACATTCTAGAAAAATGTAGCCTTCTTCACAAGAGGTTGGGGTGGATGAAAAGTTCCCTAAGAAAACTAGTACAGATGAATCCAAAGGAGAAATGCTTATTGATAGTAACCATATGGATCAAGCAACCAATATGGGGGGGCATGTATGTACTGAAATCCTCCAAAAGAACCTTCAGAAATCGTAGTACATTGTCATTGTGAACTTGGAAAAAGGTGTCACAAATTGAACTCCCTTATGGTTAACATTTAACAGGAAAGGAACATCACCTCGATATATAGCTTCTCCAGTCACGGAAAGCATCTCAGGAAACTGACAACTTGCTCCAGGTTGGGGCCGCTAGATTCTAGTGCCAAGACCTTCACTGTGTGTAGTTTCGGGGTCAAGCTTGTCGGAATCATTTTCTGAATGACAGACAAACAAACATCTTCAAAATTAGAAATAATATTAATTTGTAGAAGGAGAGGTAGAAGAACGTTGGCAGCGACCGCATATGCCCATCATCAAAAGTGAGCTACTAGAGTTGATCTAGGGCGGGGGATCGGAACCAGTCGTCAAGCTTGGCTCGGTCCTTGCCATTGGAACGGAACTTGCCCATTCTAAGGCCTTTGGTTGGGCCAAGGTGACTGCCGAGGATCTTGGCAAATGCATGCAAGCTTTTGTGATAGCCATGGCAGAGCTCGTGGGTGTCGATGAGGTCGAGAGGGCTGGAGTTCCATAGGGGGCACCACCGCCGGGAAAGGACGGTTGTCCGCGCCCCATATTTGATTGGGAGGAGGGAGATGATGACTCTCAACATATCATCGGGAAGGCTGCTGATGAAGTCTAGGCCTGCTGGAGTCGCTTGCGGTTCTAGCTCGCCCCGCCTCCGCTTGTTGGCAGCCCCGTTCTCCACCTCCGGAGTCTCCTTGTTAGCGGCGCTTTTTGATAGAAATGGGAGTACAGGGAATATTTAGTTAAAATAGGGCAATAGAAAAGTGTATTGGTAACTAGAAGTTATTAGGTGGGAATATAGTAAGAAAAGGGAATACAATTGGTTTCTCAAATACTACACAATTCATTTGACATTGCTGGGTAAGTCAACATGCAGATAGTTGAAAAGAAAACTTACTTCGAACAAAGTCTGGACGGATGATTTTGTCGGGGAAGTTAGCATATATCTCATGACCAGGCCCTTTTATGTGCAGTGCAATTTTAGTGCCAGCTTTCAGTACATAAAACTTTGCAATTTCTTTCCAAAAGCCAGTGCCAAAATAGGAGTCACCACGTTCATCAAGTCTTATAGTAGCAACGATTGTAAATCCATAGTTTGTGACATCCATGGAGCCTTGATCTATGTAAAGGCAAAAATTGTGCACTACATAATCTGTTGCAAAGCAAGGGATGTTCTGCAGAAAATGGTAGGACTGTTAAAAAAAATATGGTAACATGCAAATATGGGCCCAAATTGAAAGAACTGTACAACATTTGAAATCGAAGGACAAAACTCTATCATTAAACAGATAGGGTAAACATGATGTCATGGAAATATGAGAGTAATCGAAAGAACAATACATCATTAATTTGCCTAATATAGAAAGAAGAGGAGGAAAATCCCCTTTGACGTATATGGTGCATGTGGCACCTTTTATCCAAATGTAGCAATATTTAGAATATGTTCAGGAAAGTCGCCATGACAACCGATTTAGGGTGAGATTGAACATATCGCGCTCCTCAAGTTATCTGGTACAGTGAGATGGAATCTCTGGCGGAGGTCGCAAAGTCCTGAAGTGTCGACGCACTGTACATTCTATGAATGAAAGAAAACCCTCAAATCGGCTCGAATAAAAATGAATTCACGGCGATTTCCGCCGGGTGATTAAAGGAGGCAGATGAACTGGGATAAGAGATGAGATAATATCTCGTTAAATTAGTTACCTTGTCGTCCATGAGAAAGAACCCTCAGTACGGCAGATTCCCCAACCGAGCGGAGCTGGGTCGACCGCGAGCAGCGTCGAGAAAGTCGATGGCGATAGGTGGCGGCAAGCGGAAGTGGCAAAATGCGGTGGGCTTTGTCGGCAGCCTGGCGTCGGCGGCAGGCGTCGAGCTAAGTGTTTACCGTCGCGATAGGCGGTGCCATGGCATAGACGCGTAGGAGCTTGTGTAGGTGTGAATGGGGAACGTACCAAAGGGGCCGAGGGGGTGGCAGGCGGGGTGAGAGTTTTTGTGACGTGGGGATGGTGAGGGTTTTCTTTTTTTCTTTTTTTAATTGGGTGGTGAGGGTTTTCTGTCCCACAAAGAATTTTGGGGGCGACGGTTCGCTAGAGCGAACCGTGTGTGATTGACTCAGCAGGAAAATGAAAGTCATTGCACACGGTTCCTATTTTGGGAACCGTGTGTGGTTGACGTACTACCTCCGTACTGGTTTATTGGTCCCCCTTTGTAATTTTTACCAAATTTTGACGAAATATTTAACATACTCAGACATAGATAATAAGCGTACATGTACATAAGCATAGTTCAACCATAAGTACATAGTTCAAGCGTCATTAAGCATACTCAAGCGTACATAGTTCGATCCATCCCACATCTCATCTCACATGCGGACGGCACGATCCTGAAGCTTCTCCAGGTACTCGGCGTACGCGTCGTGCGCCACCCTGCGAGAATACTTTTGCTTGAAGGAGCCAAAGGCCCGTCCTCTTGCATGCGCCAGAACACTTAGATACGCGTCATGAAGCTTCTGGTTGCAAAATGGGCATGCATAGCCGTCGTTCCAGGTCCTAAAACGCCTGTTATGCATTCCCGCATAAAGCTCCCTCAGGATTTGCCTCTTGTACCTCCTCTGGCCATCTTCATCTTTGATGTCCACATCGTCAGACAGCACATATACAAATAGTAAAACAAATTTGGCATCAAATCACTGATAACATGCCGTGAAGTAGGATTAGGAATTTATGGCTATTTATTTATACATATCCAGAGATTATGGTTCGATTTTTAAGCAGACTCGTCTATGTACAGACCAATCTTGAAGAAAATAATGGCACAAACATATGTAGGTCATTCAAAATCAATTGTCAAGCCCTGGCTAGGAATTATTAGCACGAACACTAACCCTGGTCGGATTACTAGCAGAAATCATTTGTAGAGATGAAACAACTAATCACTTATCACCTGTACCATTCAAACAATCAATACACCACACGGATCTAATGAAACTTAATCAGATTTCATGGATTGGGAGAACATAACCATAGGATTTCTATTGCAAAAAGGGGGAGGCAGGAGTAACCAGAGAAACCCTATGATCTATTTGGCACATAAATTGGTATAGATGACTAACCAGCTGTCCGTCGTAGTTGGAGTCGTCGCCGGAGTGGTCGTCGGAGTCGTCACCGGAGTGCTCATCGGAGTCAGTGTGGAACTCCGCCTCCGGCTGTGGAAGCTTGACGCCGTCGACGACGTTAGGGTGCAGCGATAACTCGCTGGCGGTGACGGCAACCTCTGTCTCCATCTCCATGCCATTCTCCGGTGCTTTAGCAGCCCCGACGTCGCCACTCCCTCCGAAGGGGCGCTTCGGCGGCATCCTCATACACTGACGGCTTTGAGGACTGAGAACAGCGTCGAGGATGCAAGCGGAGAGACAGGATTGTGTGTGTAGCGAGGATGGGGGTGCGGCCGCTCGGGCCATTAATATGGAGTGGTGGGAGTTGTGGGAGAGAAGCGGGCAGCGGTCAAACTGATGGCTCGCCTCCCGGTGAGCCTGCGCACCGGACTGCCGGCACGCCTACCAAAGTTTCACACAGCTACTCGCACGCCTCCCGATGACACTGTGCAGCAAGCACGCCTCCACCAATTCACACACCTGCACGCACGCTTCCCCGTCTGCCTGCGCGGCGGACTGCTCGCATGCGTCCTGTCAACTCACGCCTGCTTGCACGGCACACGGGTCCCGCGGCGGCACGTATATTGTTTTTCTATTTGGATGATTAATGCTGCTCCTTTATTGCTTAACCGAAGCATGGCACTTATCCATTGTTGGTCTAATGCTCATGGTTCGAATAAATAATCCGTTTGGGATATTGGTTCCCAATTGTTAATAATCTCCCGTCTGTAATTAGATAAACATTACATCAAAACTGGTCTCAAATTTGACAAAAAAAAGGTACAATGCCACTTTGTATTGGTGTCCATATGACAACACGATAAGTTTCATGAACTTCAAATAAGTTTTGGATGTACTAGAATTTAAAAATCAAGATTCTCAATGTTTGAATTTGTTGCACGGGGAGTAAACATGCACCCAGTGAGACACATGTGTTTTTTTGCAATCCATTTAGGTGCACTGTCATGTGTGCATGTAGCTCAAATTTGATTTTTGCACATTATACCCGTAGAAAATCAATAAATCAATGAACTAAAACATCTTAATGATCTCTATGATTTTTTTGAAATTAAAATGTCCCTCCTTTGGTAACATGTATGTTCGCCGCAGGATAATTAATTTAATATGCATCGTAGTTGCGGTGGATTTGCGGTGTGTGGGTGGGCGTGTGCATCTAGGGGTGGCGGGTGGCTGGCAGTACACTATGAGTTGTGAGCCACTGTTTGGGTTGGCCGTTTTGTTAGGCATGCCGGTGCCACATCAGAGTCGTGAAATCGTTATTTAAAACATTACACAACCCTTTCATACATAAATGTTTTGGCCACATGCAGTCGATGGTTGTCCTACACGACACTCTATACTCGCGTGTGATGCTTTCTGTGGGCCGCGAGGTCGTCGTTCATCACTTTGACGAAGAGCCGACAGTGAGGTTAATTTGACCAGCAAGGTAGAATCTTTTGTTTGTGTTATGGTGGTATATAGTATGCGTCGAAGAGGTGGGAGGGGACTAGCATATATACTATACGTACGCGTCCGTGAACAAGTACACCTCACTCAGTTTCGGGACTTTTTGGTTTCCGAGGCACGTGCCACATCAAAATTGTGAAATTGGTTATTCAAACATCACACAACAGCTTTTTGGGCCACATGCATATCCTATCTAGGACACTCACGTGTGACGGTTCCATCTGTGGGCCGACGAGGCCATCATCGATGCATGCATGCATCACTTTGACCTACATCGGGAGAGGTTAATTAATTTCACCATCGATGAGGATTCTTTTGGGTTGTACATATATTACGGCAGGAGCATATAGTATGAGGTGAAGAGGGGGGAAGGGGACCATCATATGTAGTACGCTTGATATGAACCTCGCTCTGTGTGGGTGCATGGTTTACGGTTTTTGAGGCATGTGGCACATCAAAGTTGTGCATTTTGGGTATTCAGCATATATATGTTTGGCCCACATGTAAAGCGGTGCTGTTGTCCTCTCGCACCCACTTAAGCGGTTATCAGCGATATCGATGCTTTCCATCTGTGGGCCCGCTTGGTCCATCACTACTTTTTGCCTGACAACAAGAGAGGTTAATTTGACTTAGGAGGGGATTATTATTTTTGCTCTGGGATGACATGCATGATACAGTTTGAGCACACACACATGCATGTGTACGCATGAATCCCTCCCATCGAGTCGAAGTGGCTAGTACAGCGACACATCATGAACCGATCTCGCTCTGTGTGGGGAGCTAGTGTACGATTTTTGATGCACGCGCCACATCAATGTTGTGTATTCAAACATGCATGCATGCATCACCTCCATACATATGCATGTAGTGGTTGGCTTCGAACGGTACACTCCCTCGCGTGGTTATCAGCGACAAGCCTATATATTCGTGGACCCGCATGGACATCCATGATCACCTTGACCAACAACAAGATAGGTGATGTCTACTACACAACCTTCTTCTTGTAGACGTTGTTGGGCCTCCAAGTGCAGAAGTTTGTAGGATAGTAGCAAATTTCCCTCAAGTGGATGACCTAAGGTTTATCAATCCGTGGGAGGCGTAGGATGAAGATGGTCTCTCTCAAACAACCATGCAACCAAATAACAAAGAGTCTCTTGTGTCCCCAACACACCCAATACAATGGTAAATTGTATAGGTGCACTAGTTCGGCGAAGAGATGGTGATACAAGTGCAATATGGATGGTAGATATAGGTTTTTGTAATCTGAAATTATAAAAACAGCAAGGTAACAAGTAGTAAAAGTGAGCGTAAACGGTATTGCAATGCTAGGAAACAAGGCCTAGGGTTCATACTTTCACTAGTGCAAGTTCTTTCAACAATAATAACATAACTGGATCATATAACTACCCCTCAACATGCAACAAAGAGTCACTCCAAAGTCACTAATGGCGGAGAACAAATGAAGAGATTATTGTAGGGTATGAAACCACTTCAAAGTTATCCTTTCTGATCGATCTATTCAAGAGTCCGTAGTAAAATAACACGAAGCTATTCTTTCTATTCGATCTACCATAGAGATCATACTAGAATAACACATTAAGACACAAGTCAACCAAAACCCTAATGTCACCTAGATACTCCAATGTCACCTCAAGTATCCGTGGGTATGATTATACGATATGCATCACACAATCTCAGATTCATCTATTCAACCAACACAAAGAACTTCCAAGAGTGCCCCAAAGTTTCTACCGGAGAGTCAAGACGAAAACGTGTGCCAACCCCTATGCATAAGTTCACAAGGTCACTGAACTCGCAAGTTGATCACCAAAACATACAACAAGTAGATCACGTGAATATCCCATTGTCACCACAGATAAGCACATGCAAGACATACATCCAGTGTTCTCAAATCCTTAAAGACTCAATCCGATAAGATAGCTTCAAAGGGAAAACTCAATCCATTACAAGAGAGTAAAGGGGGAGAAACATCATAAGATCCAACTATAATAGCAAAGCTCGCGATACATTAAGATCATGCCAAATCAAGAACACGTGAGAGAGAGAGAGATCAAACACCTAGCTACTGGTACATACCCTCAGCCCCAAGGGTGAACTACTCCCTCCTCGTCATGGAGAGCGCCGGGATGATGAAGATGGCCACCGGTGAGGGATCCCCTCACCGGCAGGGTGCCAGAACAGGGTCCCGATTGGTTTTTGGTGGCTACAGAGGCTTGCGGTGGCGGAACTCCCAATCTAGGTTATTTTCTAGAGGTTTCTGTATTTATAGGAAATTTTGGCGTAGGTCTCATATCAGGGGGGTCTGTGAGGCGTCCACGAGATAGGGGGGCGCGCCCAGGGGTAGGGCGTGCCCCCCACCCTCATGGATGGCCCGGGACTCTTTTGGCCCTACTCTTTTACTCTGGGGGCTTCTGTTGGTCCATGAAAAATCATCAAAATTGGCACGTCAATTGGACTCCATTTGTATTCCTTTTCTGTAAAACTCAAAAACAAGGAAAAAACAGAAACTGGCACTGGGCTCTAGGTTAATAGGTTAGTCCCAAAAATCATATAAAATAGCATATAAATGCATATAAAACATCATAGATGGATAATATAATAGCATGGAACAATCAAAAATTATAGATACGTTGGAGACGTATCAATAGGTTACCATGGCGGATTCTTCATTTTGTTCGTGTTATCCTAGTATAGGTCATGGTGAGATTCAGACCTTAAGTTTGAGCGCATATACTATGCATGCATGCATGCATGAATCACTGTCGTTGGCTTGAAGTGTGGTGTAACATACATATGCATCATCAACCTAACCCTCACTCAGTGTGGTGATTTCTAGTTCGAAATCATGGTGCCACATCAAAGTTGTTCCATTGTTACTTAAAAACACACCTCTCCATATATATGTTTGGGCCACACACATGCAGTGGTTTTCTTCGGGGACTAGCTACTTGCGTGATTATTAGCGGGCTAGCCCATCTCCGGGGTTGCATGGACGGCCATCACTTTGACCAACAACAAGAGAGAGGTTGTATGGCCAAGGTGGATTATTCTTGCTCCGTTTTATGATCCATCTTGGTGAGATATGCCTCTCTGGCCTGCCGACTGAAAGTGTGTGTGGGGGTTGCTACTTCGCACTTTGCTAGGTGAACATCGGTTGGGGGGCATGCATTCATAGCTTAGGATTCCCTTCGTGCCGACACGAGGGGGGCTGCTAGCTACTTCGCACTTTGCTAGGTGAACCTTGGTTGGGGCGCATGCATTCATAGCTTAGGATTCCCTTCGTGTCGACACGAGGGAGGGGGGCTGCTAGCTACTTCGCACATTGCTAGGGTGAACCTCGGTTGGGGGGAGGGCATGCATTCATAGCTTAGGATTCCCTTCATGCCGACATGAGGGAGGGGGCTGCTAGCTACTTCGCACTTTGCTAGGTGAACCTCGGTTGGGGGAAGCATGCATGCATAGCTTAGGATTCCCATCGTGCCGACACGAGGGAGGGGGCTGCTAGCTACTTCGCACTTTGCTAGGTGAACCTCGGTTGGGGGGCATGCATTCATAGCTTAGGATTCCCTTCGTGCCGACACGAGGGAGGGGGGCTGCTAGCTACTTCGCACTTTGCTAGGGTGAACCTTGGTTGGGGGCGGCATGCATTCATAGCTTAGGATCCCCTTCATGCCGACACGAGGGAGGGGGCTGCTAGCTACTTCGCACTTTGCTAGGATGAACCTCGGTTGGGGGGCATGCATTCATAGCTTAGGATTCCCTTCGTGCCGACACGAGGGAGGGGGCTGCTAGCTACTTCGCACTTTGCTAGGTGAATGAACCTCGGTTGAGGGGCATGCATTCATAGCTTAGGATTCCCTTCGTGCTGACACGAGGGAGGAGGGGGGCTACTGGCTACTTCGCACTTTGCTAGGTGAACCTCGGTTGGGGGGAGGGGGCATGCATTCATAGCTTAAGATTCCCTTCGTGCCGACACGAGGGGGTGGGGGCAAGCAATACCATGCGCTTTGCGAGGGAGGTGCCACATCGAAGTTGCATTTGGTATTTTAAAATCAAACCACCCTTTTGATACATAAATTTGGTCCACATGCAAGTGTGTTCGTGTTCTGACCCTCTCCCGCGTCATTTTTCGCCAAATTTATGAACATTAGACAAGTCGGATGACGCAATAGACACGTTTCACTCAAACTAACCATGTGCCACGCCAGTGCACCTGTCACGCACACATCCGCACAGTACATTGGGCTCCACGAGGCTCCCCCTCTCATAAATATATGCCCGCCTCGAGGGTTTTTCTGTTTCATAACACATGGTTGTTATCTCCGGACCGTGTGCGATGTTTCTTCTTCCCAATCCCGCCTGCATCCCTAGAAAATATCTATCCGCCTCGAGGGTTTTTCTGTTTCATAACACACGGTTGTTATCTCCGGACCGTGTGCGATGTTTCTTGTTCCCAATCCCGCCTGCATCCCTAGAAAATATCTGCCCGCCTCGAGGGTTTTTCTGTTTCATAACACACGGTTGTTATCTCCGGACTGTGTGCGATGCACTGTCATCAAAAATTTCAATAGCCCGACATTTCACTCCCACGTTTGACTCCCGTGTAGAAAAAATTTCAGTACCCGCGTCATTTCCTCAAACAACCCCCCTCCACACACACACACACACACAACACACACACGCACACACACCAAAACCTCCTCGGGCATGCGCACTCACACACACACACACCCTTCCTCGCTCGAAGCCCTAGCAAGGTCCCCGCCGCCGCTGCCGCCGATGCAAGGCCTCCATTGTAACCATCTGCTGGTTTGCCCGTGCAGCTTACCCACCGATCTCCATACCCAGGCCGCCCTGAGTTTCTTAGATGACGCCTGCCAAACGCCCCCTTTCCCACAGATCCCCATCCCCATCCCCCACTCCAGAGTGTCACAGCCTAAGCCTGGCTATGCTACCCGTGGAGCTCGAGGAGCGACTGGCCCAAAAGAGGTGTATAGCGGTCTCTTCGCCCGACGTCGCCGAGGAAGCTGACAACCATTACTGGCGGCAGGCACTCAAGCAGCGGCATAGATTATGCGGGCATGTCTCGGCCGCCCGCTACGACATCGAGGTCATCGACAGCAACGGCCTGAGGCGGGCTATGTCACAGGTTAAGTGGCCCACCTACAAGCCCTCGGGTTCAACCGCCGTTGATCTCATCCATGGCCCCACCGCTGATCCCCTCTGGCTCGCTGTCAACAATTTGCCATTCTACATCGCCATCGAGCCCCTTTTCTCATTTCTAAAGGACACATTTTGCGACGCTAGCTTGGGATCCACAGCTTCCAAGTCAGACCTCATCGACGGTGACCACGAGGAGGGCACCTTCTCCGACTCTTCCAAGGGGAAAGATCCCATCAGCTCTTCCAAGGGGAATGCGCCCGTCTGCAACATCAGGGAGGGCACCCTATAGCCGTGCTGCGTGCCCCTTTTTCTGACTAGCTTCTTGTGAAAAGCATTTCAGGCACGAGCACACCTGATGAACTCAGAAACCTACTATGGAATCAATCAACCCATCGCACCCGAGTGATCCTTCTAAGGGGAAGGAGCCCATCTGCGACAACATGGAGCGCATCCAGGGTCCGTGCTCTTCCCACTGGAACGAGCCCATCTGTGACAAGTGAGGAAACCCATGATTTGTTTTGCCGTGCCTCTTCACAGGGGGAAACTCATGATTTGTTTTGTCGAGACCCTTTTATAGTGTAGTGAGAATATGTCCAGTTTTAATTGGTATATCTGGTTGTTTGCAGTATGCCTTGTTTATTTCAGTTGTTCACAATGTGATGCTCTATATGTGCAATTATTTACTGTCCAGTACATTTCATCAATCCAGTTTTAAACATACCGATAGGAATGCATATATTTGCTTGCTGTTAAGCCTGTTATAGCTAGCATATGCCTCTTTTAAAGTTTTTTGATTGTTCAGTTGTTTGTAGTTAGCATATGTCCAGTTTCAAATGCTATCTTTGGTTGTTCGTAGTATGCCTTGTTTATTCCAGTTATTCACAATTTGATATTCTATATGTGCAAGTATGAACTGTGCAGTTCAATTTCATCAGTACCAGTTTCAACAATACCACTATGAATGACTACATTTGGTTGCTGCATCTTATAGTTAACATGCCTTTCGATTTTTATTTAATAATAACCAGTGTACTTAGACCGGCACAATACCAGTTTGAATGACTATGTTTGCTTGTTGTTAAATGGTAGGCCTGTTGTAGTTAGCACACATTTCCACTTGTTTTGCTTTAATAGCGTGCTTAAACCTGCACAATGTAGCTATCTTTTGGAGATTATTTTGTCTGCCATGTATAATTTTGGTTGATGTTTAGCTTTGTGCTTAACATGCTTCTCGATGTACCTAAACATGACAATTTTGGGAACAACTGCTATTTTCCATCGAGGTTAGTTTCATCCCATGGCTTATATCTGCTCACTGTTCAGGATATCGGTAGCTGGCACCATATAGGCCGGCGGCTGATAAGGGACTAATCAGTGAATCGGACTTTTAACTGAATATATCTGCAACCCATTTATTGTTAGGTTAACTAGGGCCATATGTAATATATCTGAGGCTACATAGCAAC
This sequence comes from Triticum aestivum, assembly GCF_018294505.1. Classification (NCBI taxonomy): domain Eukaryota; kingdom Viridiplantae; phylum Streptophyta; class Magnoliopsida; order Poales; family Poaceae; genus Triticum; species Triticum aestivum. The sequence continues at coordinate 424,575,778 of NC_057805.1, read as the reverse complement.
ATGCACTGTACTTAATGTCTAAATATGCAATCCTAGGCTACATAGAAACAAGGAAGAGTGTTACATTAATGTTCTAATGATGTCTAGATATACGTAGAAGAGCAGCAGCAACAACAACAACAACAACAACAACAACACAGCCCTGTTTGGATACTCAACTTAGCTAGAGGTTAGATTTAGTTTCTAGCTCATTACTAACCCTGAACTAACTCCATCCAAAGAGTTGTTTGGATGGCAGGGTTAGATTGACAATAAATGCACTAGGAGAACTAGCTCCAATTAGCACCTCTTGGGTTGGATAGTATTTTTTGGGTGGGTTATAGATGCAACTAGCTCAAACTATCCCTAATGTTTAGAGCTATTTGAGCCCGAACTAGGTCAAAATAACTGTAACCCATGGATACAGCAGCAGTTAATCAGCCAATAATTTGTAAGAATGCACTAAACTCCTTCCGGCCCATAATATAAGATGTTAATTCATCTAATATGTGAGTATATTGGATGTTATAAGATACTCCCTCCGTTCCAAAATATTTGTCTTTTTAGAGATTTCAAATGGACTACCACATACGGATGTATATAGACATATTATAAAAGAGTGTTGTACTACATCATTGTGCAATTGCTGTTTAGCTTCTAATATTAACTTGGTGCTTTTAGGTACATATGTCAGTGGTAAAGATCCGCGCTTCGACCCTTTCTGCGTATGGGGCAATGAGATATCGATGAACTAGCATCAAGTGAGGAAGCTGATAAAGATTGTTAGTAAAATGGGTCCAAAGATGTCAATTAAACTATTTATTTACACTTTATCCAAGACAACAGCGAACTGCAGGATGGTAAGTAAGAACTCTGCAGCCTTCTTTTTACTGCCCATAATGAGTTTTGTTAGATGATAATGTCTGAATCTTTTTCCTTTGTTGTGGTTGCCAAAGCAGTTTACTCAAGATTACCTCTCAAACTACATGATTGGTGGGCATGCAAAGATTAAAGTATTTCTACCAGAACACGATGATTATCTAGATGTTTTCATGAAAACCGTGAAGGATGGGCGGTCGGCCATCACAAGGGGTTGGACTAGAGTCGTGCGTTCCTTCTGCTTGGAGGAGGGCACAATATGGGCATTCCGCTTCACCTTATTCAGCAACCAGAATATATTTCGCCTCTTTCTTTACCGTCTTTAATAGTACAAGTATACAACTGTGGTTCATCATTCTTTATTTGGTTCTTATGTAATTCTTGAACATATGTACCTATGAATCGAATGATGCATTGGTTGTTTGAACCTGATGGATATGAATAAAGATGTAGCATACATTCAAATTCAAATTCAAATCCGGTACAATTTGAAATAGCAGAAATTAAATTACGGTGAAATTATGCTCTCCAGGTTGTTACGGCACATACGGTTGGTAAAACACAAACATTTGCGATATACACCATAGTCCGAGACGGTTCACAGAGAGGAAACGTGTGCAAGCATGCACACAATTGCCGTTTGCAAAGCGTGTGCGATGTCAGACAATATCACAAACGGTGCGGGCAAACTAAACATTTGTGTTAGTTGCCTTATCGTACACGATTCGCAACCATGAACTGTTTCTGATGAAGTATGCATCGTAAACATTGCACCACAGAATAGCGTGTGCGATAGTTGTCGTGTACGACGATGTTACGACGGTCCGATGTTTCGTAATCCTGTCCGACACTCGTACGACGATTAGCTAATCTTCTTAATAGTGAACCGTTTGTGATGGGCCACGCATCATACACGTTCTATAACAGTGAACCATTTGTGATGGGCCGCGCATCGTAAATGTAGCACCACAGAATACCGACTGCAATGGCAATGCGAGCAGAAACGAATAGGAGTACTGTAGGGGCCCTATCCCCGACGGTTTCTAGGTCGTGTGGGAAGGACCCCCCCTATCACCCACACTCACTCGGCGACGGTTCCAAATGCCGTCGCGGAAAGGGGTAAAAACCGTTTGTATAGCACCGACGCGGACCAGTGAATATAGCAATCATATAAAATTTTCTCTTCATGATCCTTATGCATAGAAGTTCTATGATCTTCCAAGATAGTGGGATAATCATCAACTAAAGTCATGACCTCTCCAAACCCACTTTTATCAAAAATTTCATAAGATTGAACACTCTCCAAATATGTGGGATTATTTTTACCAAAAGTTGACGCTCTTCCAAACCCACTTTCATTATTATTGCAAACATTATTATCAATATCATATTCACCATGAGGCTTAAATAAACTTTCAAGATCATATGAATCAAGGGTTTTTTATTTCTGTGCCCCTGGTTCCTTAGCTCTACTCATTCATCCCCACTCTGTTAACTTTTGCTCACTTTTTCCCACTCCCTTGCCCGAAACGCTCAGAACAGGTTATAACGGACATTGCCGTCGGGTCAATGCCTTTGACCATTAGCTGACGAGCGGGTCGCGTATACGTGGGCGCATGCAAGACCGCGGTCGTGGGGTAGCACGTGTCCATGGACATTCCCGAAACGTCCCATCATATAAAGAGGGCAACCACCTCCATCGCCCCTACCATTTTACCCAAAATCCCCTCCCTGCCGCATCGTCTTCCTCTCCCCCACCGGCGTCGTCTTGCTCTCCTCCACTGCCTCCACCGCACCGTCTCGCTCTCCCCCACCGCATCCTCTTCCTCACCTTCATCGCCTCCATCTGTCAGATGGCCGACGCTCATGGCGACGCCGGCGCAGCGGCCAGAGATGTGGTGGAGCTGCAGGGTCCAGGCGCGGTAACCGCAGATGTCGGCGGCGTCCACGGTAATGCGAGGAAACTTGCAACCGCTGCGGATGAGGCGGGCTCCACCTCATCGCTGCAGAAGGTGACATCGTCGAGCGGTGCAGTCCATCCAGATGCTGCCGTTGCGCCGCTTGCTATGGAGGAGCAGGTATTTGCACTTGCTTAGCTTGCAGAGTTAGTTGCTCCCTAGTTGCATTGGTTAGATTGTGATTCATACGATAGTTCAGATGGTTAGACTAGTTGGTTTGACGAATGGGCCGGGGTTTTCTGTAGGGTATGGGTTGGGGGCGGGGGTTTTTGGACTAGGGTTTGCTGGATAAATTCGTTGCAAACATGCTATGTTGTGAACTATGATTTTAGGTGCTGCAATGATTGGGGGTTTTAGATTTGTTCTTAGATTTGGATAAATTCGTTGCAAAAATGCTAGATGTTGTGAATAGATTGGGGTTTTCAATGCTGATGCTTATTAGATTTGTTTTTAGTGCTCACAGATTGGGGTTTTAAAGCTACTCAGATTCGTTGCCATAGATTGGGTCCCTATTAGATTTGTTTTTGAATGCTACTCAGATTGGGGTTTTGAATGTCATATGGCCAAATGGAATCCATTGATTAAGAAGTTATTTGATTCATTAGTATATAATTTTGTCCACACTATGTAGTTATATTAGCTTTGTTCTTCAATGTGTGTGCATGAACAATTATCAATGTGTTATTTGAATGTCATATTGGGGTTTTTGATCAATGTGTGTACAAATCTAATACATTGATATACTAGTGATGTATGTAGTTTTTGAATGCATAGAGCTAAGGGGCACAGAAATAAAAAAACCCACTTCTAAAAGATTTCTAATATTGGGAGTATATTAGCCCTATGATCAATGTGTCATGTATGCATATATAAATTTTCAATTGGCTACTAGTGATGGATGTAATTGTATAGTCAGGAGGATAATGGTTGGGGGGAGAAAGAGGAAGCTGGCCGACTACGACCGTATGAGGGGCGTTTAGTGACGATTCTGAATATGAGGTAAGCCTATCCCTTGTTCATTTAGTTCCTTTGACATGGTGTATATGAATCTATAATGTATTGATGCAATTCATTCATGTGTGCAGTATGATTTTGGAGATGATGTGTACAAGGGCAACATCGCATCCTTCATAGCCAAGGAGGTGGAGAAGATCAAGGCCAAGGGAGTTGCTTCCTTCTACAACTGCAAGTTCAAGAAGTGGCACTGCCCCTACTGCACTACCAAGCCAAAGCCAAGGGAAGGCCGCTTCGATCACCTTCTGTCTCATGCTGAGGATGTAGTGATTCGCGGGGAGGACTACATGATCATGGGGCAGCATGCCGCCCTCGTGAAGGCCCTGACTCCGGCGTGATGTGATCGATGATGTGATGTTGTGTTACTTTTGGTTTGGTTTGTTGAACTGTTGGGTTACTTTTGGTTTGTTCAACTGAATCTCGTTGGTTATGGTTTGTTGAACTGAATCTCGTTGGTTATGCTAGTAATCTGGTTGCTATCTATATTTGTCTGTCCTTAAATTTTCCTGTGGTATATTTGTCTGTCCTGAATCTATGGTTAGTTATGTTTAGCTGTTGTGAACTATGATTTTAGGTGCTGCAATGATCACACATGTTGTGTAGGAAATCAAATGCATGCTCCAAATGAGATCATGTAAACCTTGGCAAACCTGGACAGTATAAATTCAAGAAAATGGAAAAACAAGTAAAACCTTGGCCAACTATCTATGTTTGTGTAGGAGATCATGTGTGCAAAATTTGAAGTGATTTAGAGGAGGTCAAAGAAATTTGAATTTGAGAAATGTGCTCCAAATGAGCTCCTAGGCTAGGGTAAACAGCCCATTTGTAATGAAGTTTTTTTGGACCTACTCTAAATGAGCCAAATGTTTTTTTATTAACACATATTCACTTTCCATACTGTAGATCCGAAGTCTCACTATTTTTTGAATCAATTTTCATATTTTTACATTTTCTTTTGAAAACATATGCTTTAATACAAAAACTATTAAAAACACGTTTTGAAATATGAAAATGGAAAACTAACTTCAGATCCTTCTTATTCACTTTAAAATAAAGCTTTGGTGATTTTTTTAAATTTTTAAAAAATTTCAAAAACAGAAGGTAACACCACCTCCTCTCCTTGAACTCTATGAACTCATGTACATGATAGCTCAGATGTGTGAAGGGTTTCTCATGAAAATGACCATAGACCAAGTTTATGATTTTTGGTTGGTAACATGTCACATAAGACAACATTGTGCGCAGTTTTTATATTTTTTGATTTTTTTAAATTAATGGTGCTCATTTGACCTCGATCGTGCCAACTAGGGTTTTTTCATGAAAATGACCATAGACCAAGTTTAGTATTTTTTTCTCGTTAGTGTGTCTTATAAAACGACGAATGGCGAAGGTTTCATATTTTTTTAATTTTTTTAAATTTAGTAATGCTTAGTCAAAGCCTTCGAAACCCCGTCGACCATCTCAAAACACCTCTAAACCCCGCGGGGTTTTGCCTAACCCTAGCTCCCAACATCAGCCATCCGATCATACTCTCGTGCCAAGCGACAGCCCTCAGATCTGGTCTTCTAGAAGGAATTAGGTGGGCTGGTTGCGTGCAGGCTCCACGCCGTTGGATCACAAGGACGGCTCCGCATCGTTGGATCGTGGGGCGATCCGCGAGAGGCGATCCTATTGGTTGTGCTCGGCTGCTCGCCCACCACTGACTCCTCGAAAAAAGTTGTTATTGGGCCCAACAGGAAACCAAGCTTTGGTTGGGCCGAAAATTGCGTCGTTTTTTTTGCATCACTTGCACTGTTTTTTGTGACCGTGGTGGCTCTGTATTTTTGCATCGTTTGAAATCAATTGACATTGCGTAGCAAATGATCAATTTTTTAAGGGCCAAATTTATTTTTATCATGCAAAATTGCCACAAACTATTCAAAAATTGTCTCTTTTGTTCATATAATATATATGACCACGGATTCCCACGCGTGCAATTAGCTTCTTTTTCTTCTTCTTTTTCAAACCACCATTTCCCACGCGTGTACACTCCCGATGCTGCGGTGGGTTTGAAAACGGGTTACTTCACATTTGACCCCGTTATTGCCATGGCCAAATAACACGTAGCACTACGGCTATTTAAGCCACCATCTGCCTTTGCCATCCCTCATCCATCTCCCATCCTCTCTGCCATCTGCCCTTCTTGCTCTTCGACCACTTCTCCTTCTTCTAGCACATCCTCAGCCATGCAGTACACCAGACCAACCTACCACTTCCCACCCACCATGCCGGAGAGGCTCTACCCTCCTGGCGTGTACGTTGAGCGCATACTATGTGTGTGGGCAATATCAAGGTGGAGGACCGCAAGGAACTTCACCGAGTTATTCCTCGCGTCCGACTACCACCACCTCCTGCGGGGATCTCCAAGGATGTTCCGTGTCGAGGAGGTCATCCAAAACGGGGTGGTGGTTGCTCTCCTTGCCCACTTCACCAACACATTCGACGCCTTCTACCTCCTCGGTCGGGTGTTTTGGTGTGGCTGCGAGTTCATCGCTTTCACCACCCACAACATGTTCACAGAGTACACCAAGATCTTCCCCACCGCGTCCCGCATACACACTCTTCTGTACCCCATCGACAACGCCCCGGAGGAGCAGTGAAGGGCGCCCGGAGGAGGAGCGAGGTGGAGAAGGCGGCGTCTAGGGTTCTAAACCCTCCATCTATTTTTTTTTGAGTCTATGTTATGTTAAGCTGTAATCCCATTGAACTATGTGAGAGTCTGAGAGATGCTATGGGCTTGTTGGCCCTTTTATCAAGTTCTATTATTAAGTTTTCTATCTGTTCTATTATGTAGTTCTTCCTAGTTTCAACTATGTGATCGTGCTATGGGCTTGTTGGCCCTATCTACATGTATGTTGATTGTTTTCTTAGAGAGCTCGCTTTGTTAGTAACCACCTAGTGCATGCAGCCACAACGAACCCTTCTTTTCTTACACAAGCCACAAATATGTAGCCACCTAGCTAGTGCATGCAGCCACAACATATTTATTCAATTTATTTGTCGTAGCAAAACGGGTGCAGATGCGAGTGGATCGAAAAGGCTGCAACTGATCGTAAAAAACGATGCTCTAAATCGAGGAGACAAATGTGCGAGAAGAGAGGAACCAGCGGCAGCGACCGTCGCTGCATCCGTGGCGGCTAGAGTGCACGAAAGCGGCTCGGTCAGTGCATCGTGGCAGCACGCATCAGCGCATGCAGGCTTGGTCGGCGCATGCAGGCTCGGTCGGCACATCGACGCATGCAGGCAGGCTTGTTGGGTGCATGGATTGCAGGCATCTGTCGTGGCGGCGCGCGCAGGCGTTTAATGCAAGGAACGACCCAATGAAACCATGGCCCAACAGTCGAATAGCTACACCCCAAACGCGGCCCCACTCGTAAGAGTTCACGGTCAAAGCACTGACCCGACGGCGACGTCCGTTGCGACCTCTTCTGAGGGTTTCAGGCAAGGGAGTGGGGAAAAATGAGCAAAAGTTAAGAGCGTGGGGATGGATGAGTAGAGCTAAGGAACCAGGGGCACAGATGTAAAAAACCCATGAATCAATATCACCCCAATCATGATCATTGCAATAAGTAGTGGGCATAGCAAAATTAGCATCCCCGAGCTTGGGGTTTTGCATATCATTAGCACAATTGACATTAATAGAACTTATAATAACATAATTGCAATCATGCTTTTCATTCAAGGAGATATCATGAATCACTTCATAAATTTCTTCGTTTAACACTCCATCACAATTTTCAGATTCATAAATCTCAAGCAAAACTTCATAAAGATAATCTAGTGAATTCAATTCACTAACAATTGATTCGTCATAATTGGATCTTTTGAAAAGATTAGCAAGTGGATGAGGATCCATATCAATAGATTTTTAGCAAGCAAAGATGCAAGCAAATAGAAGACACATGGAAACACAGGTAAAGATAGCAAACAAGATTGCAAACAAAAAGATAGATCTGACGAGAAAAAGGTGAACAAAAAAGAGGGAAAATAAAACGGGAAATTTCTGTGAAGTGGGGGAGATGAAAACGAGAGGCAAATGGCAAATAATGTAAATTGCGAGGAGATGAGATTTGGGATTAGGAAACCGGTATATGTTGAAGATCCTCCCCGGCAATGGCGCCAGAAAGTTCCTTTTGATGCGGCTTGAAGTTACGTCGGTTTTTTCCCAAAGAGGAAGGGATGATGCAGCACAATAGCGGTAGGTATTTCCCTCAGTTATGAAACCAAGGTTATCGAACCAGTAGGATAACCAAGCAACACAACGTAAGCAGCCCCTGCACACAGGTAACAAATCCTCGCAACCTGACGTGTTAAAGGGGTTGTCACTCCCTTCCGGGCACGGCGCCTCAAGATAGGCAAACAGACATGAATAATTTTGTAATAAATTGACAGATCGAACGCCAAATAAAATAAATAAGAATAAATTGCAGCAAGGTATTTTTGTATTTTGGGTTTAATAGATCTGAAAATAAAATCAAAGGAAAAGTAGATCGCAAAGGCAAATAATATGAGAAAGAGACCCGGGGGGCGTAGGTTTCACTAGTGGCTTCTGTCAAGAAAATAGCAAATGGTGGGTAAACAATTTACTGTTGGGCAATTGATAGAACTTAAAATACTCATGACGATATCCAGGAAATGATCATTACATAGGCATCACGTCCAAGATTTGTAGACCGACTCCTGCCTGCATCTACTACTATTACTCCACACATCGACCGGTATCCAGCATGCATCTAGTGTATTAAGTTCATGGAGAAACGGAGTAATGCAATAAGAATGATGACATGATGTAGAGAAGATCTATCTATGTTGAGATAGACCCCATCGTTTTATCCTTAGTAGCAATGATACGTACTTGTCGGTTTCCCTTCTGTCACTGGGATCAAACACCGTAAGATCGAACCCACTACAAAGCACCTCTTCCCATTGCAAGATAAATAGATCAAGTTGGCCAAACAAAAGCCAAATACCAGAGAAGAAATACGAGGCTATAAGCAATCATGCATAAAAGAGATCAAAGAAACTCAAATACTTTCATGGATATAAAAAGATAGATCTGAACTCAAAGTTCATCCGATCCCAACAAACACACCGCAAAAAGAGTTACATCATATGGATCTCCAAGAGACCATTGTATCGAGAATTCACCAAGAGAGAGGAAGCCATCTAGCTACAAACTACGGACCCGAAGGTCTACAAAGAACTACTCACGCATCATTGGAGAGGCACCAATGGAGGTGGTGAACCCCATCCCTGATGGTGTTTAGATTGGATCTGGTGGTTCTGGACTCTGCGCCGGCCAGAATTGATTTTCGTTGATGCCCTTAGGATTTCTGGAATATTGGGGTATTTATAGAGCAAAGAGGCGGTCCAGGGGCACCCGAGGTGGGCACAACCCACCAGGGCACGCCTGGACCTCCTGGCGCGCCCAGGTGGGTTGTGCTCTCCTCGGAGCACCCCCACAGGCGTAGCTAGGGCCCATTATGTTCCTTCTGGTCCAAAAAAATCTCCGTAAAGTATCGTTGTGTTTCTACTCTATTTGGTATTGATTTCCTGCAATGTAAAAAACATGCCGAAAACAGCAACTGGCAGTTGGCACTATGTCAATAGGTTAGTACCACAAAATGATATAAAATGATTATAAAACATCCAAGATTGATAATATAACAAAATGGAACAATCAAAAATTATAGATACGTTGGAGACGTATCACTCCTCACCGACCAGCGAGCCTACGAAGGAATTACTCACTCCCGATGGGGAGAATCATGGAATTGGTGATGAAGGAGGGTTGGTGGTGACGGAGACCGAAGATTCCCCTCTCCGGAGCCCCGAACGGTCTCCAGATCTGGCCTCCCGATGAAGAACAGGAGGTGGCGGCGGCTCCATATCATGAAACGCGATGAAACTGTCTCCCTGAATTTTTTTCTCTATAAATAGGATTTATAGCATCGGAATTAAGGTCTGCGGGGCCACGAGGTGGGGACAATCCAGCAGGGCGTGCTAGAGGGGGCGGGACCTGGTGTCTTGTGCCCAGCTAGGGGCCCCCTCCGGTGGTTCTTGGCTCCAGTATTTTTCTTTTATGGTAAAATAATTATCCAAAAAGTTTCGTTTCATTCCAAGAACTTTTGTTTCTGCACCAAAACAACACCATGGTAGTTCTTGTGGAAACAACGTCAGTCCGGGTTAGTTTCATTCAAATCATGCAAATTATAGTCCAAAACAAGAGCAAAAGCGTTAGGAAAATTAGATATGACAGAGACGTATCAGAGGCCATCGTGGATCCCCTGGCGCATCATGGATAAGAACTTTGGCAGTTGAAGACCACCTTTTGTCAAGATAAGCACCGGGTGAGGGAGTCCTGGATTGAGGGGTCCTCGGGCGTCCGGCCTGTTAGCCATGGGCCGGACTATTGGGCTGTGAACATACAAAGACCAAAGATTCTACCCGTGTCCGGATAGGACTCTCCTTGGCGTGGAAGGCAAGCTTGGCGACCAAACATGAAGATTCCTTTCTCTGTAACTGACTTTGTACAACCCTAGCCCCCTCCAGTGTCTATATAAACTGGAGGGCTTAGTCCGGAAACATATATAGTCATACAAGCTAGACTTCTAGGGTTTTAGCCATTACGATCTCGTGGTAGATCAACTCTTGTAATACTCCTATTCATCAAGATCAATCAAGCAGGAAGTATGGTATTACCTCCATAGAGAGGGCCCAAACCTGGGTAAACATTGTGTCCCCCGTCTCCTGTTACCATCGACCTTAGACGCACAGTTCGGGACCCCCTACCCGAGATCCGCCAGTTTTGACACCGACATTGGTGCTTTCATTAAGAGTTCCACTATGTCATCCCCAAAAGGTTTGATGGCTCCTTCAATCATCCACAACGATGCTGTCCAAGGGGAAACCTTCCTCCCCGGACAGATCTTCATGTTTGGTGGGTTCGCACTGCGGGCCAACTCGTTTGGCCATCTGGAGCAGATCGACAGCTACGCCCCTGGCCGTCAGGTCAGATTGGGGAGCTTGAACTATGTCGCGGACATCCGTGGAGACTTGATCTTTGATGGATTCGTGACCACGACAGCCGCTCCCTATCCCTACGATGAACATGACTCAAATCTGTCATCGGGCCATACTCAGGAAATTGCACCCAAAACCGCTCTGGCCTTAGATCCGGAGCAGATCGCGCCATCCGAGGACGGGAAGCTCAACCCCGCCACGGAAGCCGCAGACTCCGCGGCGTTGGATCCGCACACAAACCTAACCTCGAGAGGTATCTGTGTCTCCGGAACCTCAGACTCATTTCCGGCTATAAGTTCCGAGCCATGTGCGTCAGCGTATGTCGAGCGGCATTGGTCATCGATCGCCAAATTCAGCGCCGCGGACATCTTCCGGCACTCGCCTTTAGGCGACATTCTGAACTCATTAAAAAATCTATCCCTAGCGGGCGGCTCCCAGCCTAATTATATCTGGTTTGAACTGGAGGCTGATGAGGGAGAATTTCCTTTCCCACCCACCGCCCACTTCATAGCCACTGTCGAAGACCTAACCAACACGCTCGATTATGACTCCGAAGACATCGACGGTATGGACGATGATGCCGGAGAAGAGGAGGCCCAAAACCCGCCGTTCACCGGACGATGGACGACCACTTCTTCATATGACGTATACATGGTGGATGCACCAAAACATAATAGCGGCGATGACAAGGAAAACCCAGTGGAGGATGACCCTCCTAAGACACAACCAAAGCGCCGGCGTGAGCGGCGCCGTTCTAAATCGCGCCGCAGCAAAGATAGCACACCGGCACAGGAGACGATAACATTCCGGACGGCGCCGAAGACAAAGAAGACCCCGATGAACAAACTGCCGAACAGGACAATCGGGAGGTTGGGCGAGCTAGCCCCGATGAACAGTCCATAGACGAAGACTCGGAGGACGGTAGTTACCATTCACTCTCTGAGGAGGAGGTGAGCCTCGACAACGAGGATTTTATCGTTCCTGAGGAACCTCTCGAGCAGGAGCGCTTTAAGCGCCAGCTAATAGCCACTGCAAGGAGCCTGAAAAAGAAGCAGCAACAGCTTCAAGCTGACCAACATCTGCTCAACGACAGATGGACTGATGTCCTAGCAGCCGAAGAATACGGCCTTAAGCGCCCAGCCAAAAGTTACCCGAAGCGCAAATTGCTACCTTAGTTCGATGACGAGGCGCCAGAGCCCGTACTAGCATCGCGCAATCCCGCCGATCGACCACCACGCGGTCGGGATAAAGCGGCAACTCAAGCCGAGCACCAGACTGCCCCACCTCGCCGTAAAGGCAGGGATAAAAGAGCTTGGGGTTATACACATGACCTTCGGCAGGACCTGGACAGTAGAGAGGGACATACAAGATCGATCTACAGATCGCGAGGACGTGCTTCGACACACGACGACGGCTATCTATTCAGACATGACAAACCTAGTCACGCCCGGGCCGAAAACCGCAGACGGACTCCATCGGAGCTATGTCGCGATGCGGCTCGATATAGAGGCGCCGCACACCCTCTTTGCTTCACTGATGAAGTAATGGATCATGAAATCCCAGAAGGGTTTAAACCCGTAAACATCGAATCATACGATGGAACAACCGATCCCGCGGTATGGATCGAGGATTTTATTCTCCACATCCACATGCCCCGCGGGGATGACCTTCACGCCATCAAATACCTCCCACTAAAACTCAATAGGCCAGCTTGGCACTGGCTAAACAGTCTGCCTGAAAATTCTATTGGCAGCTGGGAAGATTTGGAAGAAGCCTTCCTTGACAACTTCCAAGGTACATATGTCCGGCCACCAGACGCCCATCACTTAAGTCACATAGTTCAACAGCCTGGAGAGTCAGCCAGGAAATTTTGGACTAGGTTCCTAACTAAAAAGAACCAGATTGTCGACTGTCCGGATGCTGAAGCCGCAGACTCCGCGGCATTGGAGCTGCAAACAGACCTAACCTCGGGTGGTATCTGTGTCTCCGAGACCTCGGACTCGTTTCCGGCTGCAAGTTTTGAGCCATGCGCCTATCCCCTTTCTAATTGCCGCCTTGTGGTTGCCCATCCCACAGATATTTTCGGGGAAGAGGCCCAGGGCACCTATATAAGGGACAGTGCGGCCACCATAGGAAAGGATCGACCCCTGCTCAAAACCCTGGCTCTATTGCTAGCACCAAAGAGCTCACGCTTGCCTTGTAGCTCCGAGAGCACTGTCCACAAGCAATACAACCAACCAGGAGTAGGGTTTTACACCGCACGGTGGCCCGAACCTGGGTAGCTAGTTGTGCCCTTGTCGTGCCTAGCTCGTAGCCTCATAGACGCAAACTAGGCCCCCAGAGCTTGAACCAGGGTTTTGGAGGATTTCCCGTGGCTCGGAATCAATCCCCCAACACAACTTGATATGGTATCATGTATACATGAGATTCTTCAGTTTTCGTATGTACAATTGATGTCGCTTGAAGCTACGTCGGTTTTACAACAAAGAGGAAGGGATGATGCAGCACAACGGCGGTAGGTATTTCTCTCAGATATGAAACTAAGGATATCGAACCAGTAGGAGAATCAAGCAACACAACGTAAACAGCCCCTGCACACAGATAACAAATCCTCGCAACCCGACGTGTTAAAGGGGTTGTCAATCCCTTCTGGGGTACGGCGCCTCAAGATAGGCAAACGGACGTGAGATAAATTTGTAGTAGATTGATAGATCGAACGCCAAATAAAATAAATAAGGAAAAATTGCAGCAAGGTATTTTTGTATTTTTGGTTTAATGATCTGCAAATAAATGCAAGGAAAAAGCATATCGCAAAGGCAAATATATGAGAAAGAGACCCGGGGGGCCATAGGTTTCACTAGTGGCTTCTCTCGAGAAAAATAGCAAACGGTGGGTGAACAAATTACTGTTGGGCAATTGACAAAACTTCAAATACTCATGACGATATCCAGGAAATGATCATTATATAGGCATCACGTCCAAGATTAGTAGACCGACTCCTGCCTGCATCTACTACTATTACTCCACACATCGACCGATATCCAGCATGCATCTAGTGTATTAAGTTCATGGAGAAGCAGAGTAATGCAATAAGAACGATGACATGATGTAGACAAGATCTATCTATGTAGAGATAGACCCCATTGTTTTATCCTTAGTACCAACGATACATACGTGTCGGTTCCCTTTCAGTCACTGGGATCAAGCACTGTAAGATCGAACCCACTACAAATCACCTCTTCCCATTGCAAGATAAATAGATCAAGTTGGCCAAACAAAACCCAACTATCGGAGAAGAATATGAGGCTATAAGAGATCATGCATAAAAGAGATCAAAGAAACTCAAATACTTTCATGGATATAAAAAGATAGATCTGATCATACACTAAAAGTTCATCGATCCCAACAAACACACCGCAAAAGAGTTACATCATATGGATCTCGAAGAGACCATTGTATTGAGAATTCAGAGAGAGAGATCAAGCCATCTAGCTACTAACTACGGACCCGAAGGTCTACAAAGAACTACTCACGCATCATCGGAGAGGCACCAATGGAGGTGTTGAACCCCATCCGAGATGGTGTCTAGATTGGATCTGGTGGTTCTGGCCTCTGCGGCGGCTGGATGAATATTTCATCGATGCCTTTAGGGATTCTGGAATATTGGGGTATTTATAGAGCAAAGAGGCGGTCCGGGGGGCACCCGAGATGGGCACAACCCACCAGGGCGCGCCTAGGCCTCCTGGCGCGCCCTGGTGGGTTATGTCTCCCTCGGGGCACCCCCCCCCAGGCACAGCCAGGGCCCATTTCGTTCCTTCTAGTCCAAAAAAATCTCCGTAAAGTTTCTTTGCGTTTGGACTCCATATTATATTGATTTCCTGCGATGTAAAAAACATGCAAAAAACAACAACTAGCACTTGGCACTATGTCAATAGGTTAGTACCAAAAAATGATATAAAATGACTATAAAATGCTTATAAAACATCCATGATTGATAATATAACAGCATGGATCAAGCAAAAAATTATAGATGCGTTGGAGACGTATCAGCATCCCAAGGCTTAAGTCCTACTCATCCTCGAGTAGGTAAGTGATAAAAACAGAATTTCTGATGTGGAATGCTGCCTATCATGTCATATCATATTTCTTTTCTTTATAGCATGGACATTTGGACTTTTATATTGTTCAAAGCAATAGTCTAGTTTTTTCATGATAATTTAAATACTCAAGCATATCAACACGCAACCATGTCTTTCAAAATATCAATGCTAAAATAAACTGTCCCTAGCCCATCATGCTCAACCATTGATCCATTCATGAAACACACTCGCATATTAGTTACACCCAATACTTAAGTACGATCATATTGCCTCCTAGTTGGTGCTTTTGTAAGAGAAGATGGAGACTCAAATTCAAAAATAAAAATTGCATAAACTAAAAGAAAGGCCCTTCGCGGAGGGAAGTAGGGATTTGTAGAGGTGCCAGAGTTCAAAGAGAAAAACTTAGAGATAAAAATATTTTGGGAGGTGTATCCATCGCACCAACGAAAACGACTTAGAGTTCCCAACACTTTCCATGCTAGATACATAATAGGCGGTTCCCAAACAGAAAATAAAGTTTATTTATTTTTCAACCATACTTTCACTTTCCATGGCTAGCCGAATCCACGGTTGCCTTCCATACCAACACTTTCCAAGGAATTTATTATTTGACAACATACACTAAATTCATTTTTTTTCATTTCGGGATTGGGCATCCCTAATACCTTTGCCTTACTATCGTGCAATGAAAAGTGAATAAACACTCATCGTGAGAATAACACATCTAGCATGGAAAATATTGGCCACCCTCACCGTTTTGCGAGCGAAACGAACACACAAAAGAGAAGTTTATTATTAAAATTAGAGATGGCACATACAAATTTGCTTAGAACGGCAAAAGAATACCGCATATAGGTAGGTATAGTGGACTCATGTGGCAAAACTGGTTTAAAGGTTTTTGGATGCACAAATAGAGGTCATACTTAGTGCAAAATGAAGGCTAGTAAAAGATTGGGAAGCGACCAACCAAGAAACGAATAATCTCATAAGCAAGCATTAAGCATAATTAACACCGAATAATGCACCACAAGTAGGATATAACTTCGTTGCACAACTATTGACTTTCGTGCTTGCATAGGGAATCACAAACCTTAACACCAATATTCTTACTAAAGCATAATTACTCATCAACATAACTCACATATCACATCATCATATCTCAAAACTATTACTAAGAATCAAGTTTATTTTGTCCAATGATCTTCATGAAAGTTTTTATTATATCCTTCTTGGATATCTATCACTTTGGAACTAATTTTTATGTGTTGCTTTTGATAAGCTCAAACAAATATAAGTGAAGATCATGAGCATAATTTTTCTTTCTTTCTCTCAAATTAATTTAAGTGAAGCAAGAGAGAATTTTTGAAAATTTTACTAACTCTCAAATAAATCTAAGTGAAGCAAGAGAGCATTTCTTCAAAAATACTATAGCACACCATGCTCAAAAAGATATAAGTGAAGCACTAGAGCAAGTCCATTGTTCATAAAAATCTAACTTTGGCATAGAGAGCAATTCTAACAAGTCATCACATAATTTTGGCTCTCTCAAATAGGTGTGTCCAGCAAGGGATCAAGACTTAAAACACAAAATAAAACAATCAAAGACTCACATCATAAAAGACGCTCCAAGCAAAACACATATCATGTGACGAATAAAAATATAGCTTCGAGTAAAATACCGGTGGTCGTTAGAAGAAAGATGGGATGCCACTCGGGGGCATCCCCAAGCTTAGATGGTTGCTCATTTTTGGATAATAGCTTGGGATGCCGGGGAATCCCCAAGATTAGGCTCTTCTATCCTTTATTCCTTCATCCATCATAAGATAACCCAAAACTTGAAAACTTCAATCACACAAAACTCAACAAAACCTTCGTGAGATCCGTTAGTGTGAGAAAGCAAATCACTACTATAAGTATTGTACCAAACCAATTCATATTTTGTTTTTTTGCATTATATCTACTGTATTCCAACTTTTATATGGCAAAAACTCATCAAAGAAAACCATACAGCCATCAAAATAAGCACACAACGCAAAGAAAACAGAATCTGTCAAAACAGAACAGTCTGTAGCAATCTGACTATTTTGAAAACTTCTGGAACTCCAAAAATTCTACAAAATTAGGACGACCTGAGAAATTTGTAAATTAATCTTTTGCAAAAAAATGGCATTTTATCACGCTCTGGTAGAAAATAAGAATTGTTTTCGTGAGTGCAAAAGTTTCTATTTTTCAGCAAGATCAAACAACTATCACCCAAGAAGATACTAAAGGCTTTACTTGGCACAAACACTAATTAAAACACAAAAAACACAATCATAACAGTAGCATAATTGTGTTAACACTCAAGAACAGAAAGCAAAAAGCAAAAATAAATTTTATTCATTGGGTTGCCTCCCAACAAGCGCTATAGTTTTACGCCCTTAGCTAGGCATAAAGCAAGGATCTAAGTTTTGTCATCTTTGTTTCGAGATCCATAAGATGCCCTCATGATGGATTCATATGGTGCACTACTGGAATCAGCTACTTTGCCATCTGCCAGCTCTTTGCCGTCTGCTAGCAGACGGCAAAGAAGCTCTTTGCCATCAGCTACCCAAAAGCTGACGGCAAAGAACTGGCTGATGGCAAAGAAAGTCTCTTTTCCATCAGCCAGTTCTTTGCCGTCCGCTAGCTGACGGCAAAGAGGGAGGGGGCCCCACTGACGAGTGCTTAAAAAAACTTAACGGCCCCCCTCTTTGCCGTCTGCTAGCATACGGCAAAGAGCAAAAAAGCGGACGACAAAGGGGGCGGACGGCAAAGATTTAACATATCTAACGGCCGCGCCCCACCCCGCCATGTTTCTCTCCCTGCTCTTCACACGCGCGCCGCCGCCCCCACCACTCGCCGCCGCCCGGTCGCCCCACCACCCCGCCGCCCACCGGCCCCCGCCCCGTCGCCACTACCGCCCGGCGCCCCACCAGCTCCCCGCCCCGTCGCCCCCGCCGCCCCGGCCCCCCGCCCCCCGCGCCCCACCGCCCGGGCGCCCCGGCCCCCCGCGCCCCCCACCGCCCCGGCGCCCTGGCCCCCCCGCGCCCCACCGCCCCGGGCCCGGCGCCGCCGCCCGAGGACGCCCCGCCCCCCTCCTCCACCGGCCACCTCCTCCACCGCCCCGCCCCCCTCCTCCACCGGCCACCTCCTCCACCGGCCCTGCCCCAGGTGAGCTCTACCTCCTCTTTTTTTCCATTTTTCTGTTTTTTTAGTTTTAGGTTTATGTACGAGCTCCTTCTGGTAAGTTTCTTCTGCAGATTAGCCAAAACATTCATGTAGTGTTTGTCTCATTACTAACTAGTATGACTGAGTCGTCAAAACCAAATGTGCAGTCTGTGTGCGAGAAGACCGGTCAGGCCGCTCCGCCGATGCCAGTGATTGCTCCTGGGACCACGGTGAGTTTAATTTGAATGGACATTACTTGCTAGTCTTAACATTTGAGTGTCATCATGCTAACAAGACATTGGAAATGATCTTTGGTGCAGCGTAACTCCAGACAAGCATCGCACGATCCTTCTCCAGCTACCGACACGAGCCAGCCCGCTCCTACACCTCCTGGATCTTGGTAAGCTTATCTAGTGTTTTGCTTAACACATGCATAAAGACCTAGACTTAGCTATATTTCCTCCAATGCTTACCATAATGACCTAGACTTAGCTTCTTCTCCTCCAAAATGACTTAATAAGCTTACTGACCTCCAAAACCATCCATTTTACCTAAGTTAGCTCTAAAACGATCTTTACTTAGCTTACTTATGTCAAAAATTGCATAATTAGCTTAGTTAGCTCATAAACGATCCATTTTACCTAAGTTAGCTCAAAAACGATCCATTTCAACTAAATTAGCTCATAAATGATCCATTTCACCTAAGTTAGCTCAAAAACGATCCATTTCAACTAAGTTAGCTCATAAATGATCCATTTCACCTAAGTTAGCTAAAAAACGATCCATTTCACCTTAGTTACCTCAAAAATGATCCATTTGACCTTAGTTAGCTCATAAACGACCCATTTCAACTAAGTTAGTTCATAAATGATCCATTTCACCTTAGCTAGCTCATAAATGACCCATTTCAACTTAGTTAGCTCATATATGATCCATTTCACGTAAGTTAGCTCATAAATGACATACTCTTCTTGTTCTAATCTTCTTCTTGTTCAACTCTTCTTGTTCTAATCTTCTTATTCTAGTCACCTATTTCTAACTTTATTATTTTTCATTTTGAAGATTTCATTCACTTGACGAAAGCTTGCATAGATGGAGTGCTCCTTATCCCTTTCTTTGTTTCTTTTGTATCGTTGAACTATGCATGTATCGTTGGATGAAACTATTGTAATATATATGGTTGGATGCCTCTATGTTGAACTTGCTATGTATGATGGAACTATGCATGGAACTATGTATGATGAAGTTATGTGTTGGATATCTTATATGTTTGCTCTGTAATGGCCTTGTGAAATATATCTATATATGTCATATATATTTGTGATGAAAATTGTTGGATTTAATAAAAAACAGAAAAAAGAGCCAATATGCAGGCTCTTTGCCGTCTGCCACCGACGGCAACGGGCTCTTTGCCGTCCGCCGCGGACGGCAAAGAAGCCACGTGGCATCCAGCTGTGCTTCCTGGGAGCTGACCCATTTGGTCAATTCGCCTACAGTGGCAGACGGCAAAGAGTAAACGATTTTGCCGTCAGCGGCGGACGGCAAAGGCCTGCCATGTAGTGACGTGTAAATGACATCATACGGCGGACGACAAAGACACTAGAAAGTTTGCCGTCTGCCGCGGACGGCAAAGGCCTGCCGTTAGCCACTTAACGGACTGACAGCGCAATTATTGCCGTCGGCTCTCTTTGCCGTCCGCGGCAGACGGCAAAGGGCCTTTGCCATCAGCCGCCAGGAAGCAGACGGCAAAGAGCCTGTTTACCGTAGCCTACTTTGCCGGTGCCTTTTGCCGTCCGCGGCTAAGTCCGCCGTTCATGCCTTTGCCGTCCGCCGTGGCAGACGGCAAAATAGCCGATTCCTGTAGTGGTGGCCTAATTTTAGTTCTAGGGAAGTGTTCCATACCCTTCCTCAAAGGAAATTGGAACTCAATATTGCCTCCTTTTATGTCAATCACGGCACTGATAGTGCGTAAAAACGGTCTACCAAGAATAATTGGACAAGATGGATTGCAATCAATATCAAGAACAATAAAATCTATGGGCACATAATTCCTATTTGCAAGAATAAGAACATCATTAATTCTTCCCATACGCTTTTTAATAGTAGAATCCGCCAAGTGCAAATTTAAAGAACATTCTTCAAAATCGGTAAGACCAAGCACATCACATAAAGATTTCGGAATTGTAGAAACACTAGCACCCAAGTCACACAAAGCAAAACACTCGTAATTTTTAATCTTGACTTTGATAGTAGGTTCCCATTCATCATGCAATTTTCTAGGAATTGAAACTTCTATTTCCAATTTTTCTTCAAAAGCTTTCATCCTAGCATCAACAATATGTTTAGTAAAAGCTTTTTTTGTTCATAAGCATGGGGTGAATTTATCATGGATTGCAACAAAGAAAAACAATCAATCAAAGTGCAACTATCATAATTAAAGTCTTTGTAATCCAAAAGAGTGGGCACATCACTAGTTAAAGTTTTGACCTCTTCAAACCCCTTTCATCAATTTTCTCAACAAGATTTTCACCCTTCGAAATATTGGGACGTCTTCTACCTAAAGTTGACTCTTCTCAAGTCCCTTTTTCATCAATCTTAACTTTACTAATCAAGGAATCAATAGAAGAAACACCAATCATTTTAAGATCTTCAACACTTTTATCCTCTAACGAGATTGGTTTAGCGGTCATTTGATTTACTAAGGTAGCATGTGCATCGGATATTTTTCCTAGCAGACTTTCGACAAAAGCATACTTAGATTGGAGATTGCAAACTTCTCTACTAATATCATCAAGTTGTTTTGTAATAGCATCTAGCACAACGGAGTGCTCCTTAACTTCTTCAGTAAAATA